>NC_090663.1:24280377-24583407 GCF_013368605.1 Nyctibius grandis | reverse complement strand
CTTTCAGTTTAAAACTGTTACCCCTCATCCTATCACTACATGCCCTTGCAAAAAGTCCCTCTCCAGCTTTCCTGTAGGTCCCCTTCAGGTACTGGAAGGCTGCTATGCAGTATCCGCAGAGCCTTCTCTTCTCCAGGCTGAACAGACCCAACTCTCTCAGCCTGTCTTCATAGGAGATGTAATCCAGCCCTCTGATCATCTTCATGGCCCTCCTCTGGACTCTCTCCAAAAACTCCATGTCCTTTTTATGTTAAGGGCCCTAGAGCTGGACACAGTAGTCTAGTTGGGGTCTCATGAGAGCGGAGTAAAGGGGCAGAATCACCTCCCTCAACTTGCTGGCCATGCTTCTTTTGCTGCAGCCCAGGATATGGTTGGCCTTCTGGGCTGCAAGTGCACATTGCCAGCTCATGTTGAGCTTCTCGTCAACCATCACCCCCAAGTCCTTCTCCTCAGGGCTGCTCTCAATCCATTCTCCACCCAGCCTGTATTTGTGTTTGGGATTGCCCCGACCCACATGCAGGACCTTACACTTGGCCTTGTTGAACTTCATGCAGTTTGCACAGGCCCAGCTCTCAAGCCTGTCAACGTCCCTCTGGATGGCATCTGTTCCCTCCAGTGTGTCGACCAAACCGCACAGCTTGGTGTCTTCGGCAAACTTGCTGAGGGTGCACTCAATCCCGCTGTCCATGTCGCCGACAAAGATGTTAAACAGTGCTGGTACTAATACTGACTCCTGAGGAACACCTCTTGTCACTGGTGTCCACTTGGACATCAAGCCGTTGACCGCAACTCTTTGAGCGAGACCATGCACCCAATTCCTTTTCCACTTAGTGGTCAGTCTGTCAAGTCCATGTCTCTCCAGTTTAGAGAGAAAGATGTCATGTGGGACTGTGTCAAATGCTTTGCACAAGTTCAGGTAGATGATGTCAGTCGCTCTTTCTTTGACCACCAACGCTGTAACCCCATTGTAGAAGGCCACCAAATTTGTCAGGCATGATTTGCCCTTAGTGAAGCCATGTTGGCTGTCACCAATCATCTCCTTGATTTCCATATGCCTTAGTGTAGTTTCCAGGAGGATCTGCTCCATGATCTTGCCAGGCACAGAGGTGAGACTGACTGGCCTGTAGTTCCCTAGATCTTCCTTTTTTCCCTTCTTGAAGATGGGGGTTATGTTTCCCCTTTTCCAGTCGGTGGGAACTTCACCAGATTTCTGTGACTTCTCAAAGATGATGCATAGGGGCTTAGCAACTTCATCTACCAGTTCCCTCAGGACCCGTAGATGCACCTCATCAGGTTCCATGGACTTGTGCACCTTCAGGTTGCTTAGATGGTCTCGAACCTGATCTTCTCCTACAGTGGGTGGTTCTTCATCCTTCCAGTCCCTGCCTCTGCCTTCTGCGACTTGGGTGGTGTGGCTAGAGAACTTGCTGGTGAAGACTGAGACAAAATAGTCGTTGAGTACCTCAGCCTTCTCCATATCTTGGGTAACCAGGTCTCCCGTTTCCTTCCGGAGAGGGCCCACATTTTCCCTAGTCTTCCTTTTATCACCAATGTACCTGTAGAAGCATTTCTTGTTGTCCTTGACATCCCTGGCCAGATTTAATTCTATCAGTGCTTTAACTTTCCTAACCTGGTCCCTGGCTGCTCGAACAATTTCCCTGTATTCCTCCCAAGCTACCTGTCCTTGCTTCCACCCTCTGCAGGCTTCCATTTTGTCATTGGAGCCGTCCCACCACTAACAATACTGAAAACAGAAGAATATTAACAACACACAGGCACAACAAAGGTCACTGTACAAAATACAATATTAGCTAAATTAAATAGAAACTGATGGGTCAATTTTAGGACAGTAAGGAGTAAACTGGTACATTTCATATTGGTGTTTAATTTTTTTTGTTCCATCTTGAGTCATACTTGCTTGAAAGCCCTTTCATTTGTACACTTCGCATCATGCTCTATTTTTTGGTTCCAAACCTGGAATCTCCGTGAAACTCCCCTGGAGTTAATGTGAAGCTACTCCTGTCTTCGGTGTAAGGCTGGTTCTGCTGTAGCCTAGGGAATCTGATTTTTGCCACTACTAGTAAAAACCGCAGGCTTTGCAGTGACCTGACAGTGCTTGCAGAAAGACTGAAGGACCCAGAGATACATTTGCAAGGAAGATTCCAACACAGGTAGTAAGAAGCTTTAGTATAACCATTTTGGTGGCAGCATTAATGGTGGTTTTCTGTATTAATGAGATAGTCTACTACACTGTTAGAACATTATCTAGACTATCAGCATATTCTTTGCTCTATGTATATGGTGTGTTCTCTTTTGCATGTAGAACAGTTTTAAATGTAACGCCATTTACAATGTAGTGAGCCTAAACATGAGAATTCTCAAGCCTAGGAGAAAAGAAAGGATTGATGAAAGAAAGATGCTGTAAAAAAAGACCTCAATATTTTTTATGTGTAAGGCAAGAAATTACAGGACTGTTAGTTTCAAGCAAAGTGGTGTGACTGCTGACAGTACTGAGAAGGTTCTTTAGCCTATCCAGTCACCTTTAAACAAATTTTACTCTCTTATCTGTGCTTTTTTACATTCTCATGTATGACAGCACTAGATAATGGTACTTTCAATTAATTTAAAGACATTTAAATAATTTAAATGTTGGGGCATCTTTCAAGAGCAGATCTGGAGTACTGACAACATTCAGGAGAAATCACAGAATCACAGAATCACAGAATCACAGAATGTTAGGGATTGGAAGGGACCTCGAAAGATCATCTAGTCCAATCCCCCTGCCGGGGCAGGATTGCCTAGACCATATCACACAGGAACGCGTCCAGGCGGGTTTTGAATGTCTCCAGAGAAGGAGACTCCACAACCTCTCTGGGCAGCCTGTGCCAGTGTTCGGTCACCCTCACTGTAAAGAAGTTTTTCCTCATATTTAAGTGGAACCTCCTGTGTTCCAGCTTGCACCCATTGCCCCTTGTCCTGTCAAGGGATGTCACTGAGAAGAGCCTGGCTCCATCCTCATGACACTTGCCCTTTACAGATTTATAAACATTAATGAGGTCACCCCTCAGTCTCCTCTTCTCCAAGCTGAAGAGACCCAGCTCCCTCAGCCTCTCCTCATAAGGGAGACGTTCCACCCCCTTAATCATCTTCGTGGCTCTGCGCTGGACTCTCTCTAGCAGTTCCCTGTCCTTCTTGAACTGAGGGGCCCATAACTGGACACAATACTCCAGATGCGGCCTCACCAGGGCAGAGTAGAGGGGGAGGAGAACCTCTCTCGACCTGCTGACCACACCTCTTCTAATACACCCCAGGATGCCATTGGCCTTCTTGGCCACAAGGGCACACTGCTGGCTCATGGTCATCCTGTTGTCCACTAGGACCCCCAGGTCCCTTTCCCCTACGCTGCTCTCCAACAGGTCTGCCCCCAACTTGTACTGGTACATGGGGTTGTTCTTGCCCAGATGCAGGACTCTACACTTGCCCTTGTTATATTTCATTAAATTTCTCCCCACCCAACTCTCCAGCCTGTCTAGGTCCCTCTGAATGGCTGCGCAGCCTTCTGGTGTGTCAGCCACTCCTCCCAGTTTTGTGTCATCAGTGAACTTGCTGACAGTGCACTCTAATCCCTCATCCAAGTCATTAATGAATATATTGAATAGAACTGGTCCCAGAACCGACCCTTGAGGGACTCCGCTAGACACAGGCCTCCAACTGGACTCTGTCCCATTGACCACCACTCTCTGGCTTCTTTCCTTCAGCCAGTTCACAATCCACCTCACTACCCGATCATCCAGACCACACTTCCCCAGTTTAGCTGCGAGGATGCTGTGGGAGACCGTGTCAAACGCTTTACTGAAATCGAGATAGACCACATCCACAGCTTTACCATCATCTATCCACTGGGTAACATCCTCATAAAAGGCTATCAAGTTGGTTAAGCATGACTTGCCCTTGGTGAAGCCATGCTGAGTGCCCCTAATGATCCCCCTATCCTTGATGTGCCTAGAGACAGCACCAAGAACAAGTTGTTCCATCACCTTTCCGGGGATGGAGGTGAGGCTGACCGGTCTATAGTTACCCAGGTCCTCCTTCTTGCCCTTCTTGAAGACTGGAGTGACATTCGCTTTCCTCCAGTCCTCAGGCACCTCTCCCGTTGCCCACGACTTAGCAAAGATGATGGAGAGTGGCCTAGCAATGACTTGCGCCAGCTCCCTCAGCACCCGCGGGTGCATCCCATCAGGGCTCATGGATTTATGGACATCCAGGTTGCTTAATTGGTCCCTGACCCAGCCCTCATCAACCAAGACAGATTCCTCCTCTATCCTGACTTCTTCTGGGGCCTCAGGGGTCCGGGGCTCCTCAGGACAGCCTCCAGCAGTATAGACAGAGGCAAAGAAGGCATTCAGTAACTCCGCCTTCTTTTTATCCTCTGTCTCCAGGACCCCCACCTCATTCATCAGTGGGCCTACATTGCCTCTAGTGTTGGTTTTACCTGCAATGTATTTGAAGAAGCCCTTTCTGTTGTCCTTGACCTCTCTTGCAAGGTTTAATTCCAAGGAGGCCTTAGCTTTCCTAGTTGCCTCCCTACATCCTCTGACAACACACTTATATTCCTCCCAAGTGGCCAGCCCCTCCTTCCACGATCTGTACACTCTCTTCTTCCACTTGAGTTTGCCCAGCGGTTCCCTGCTTAACCATGCAGGTCTCCTGGTACCCTTTCTTGACTTCCTACCTGTTGGGATGCTCTGATCTTGAGCTCAGAAGAAGCAGTCCTTGAATGCTAACCAACTATCTTGGGCCCCCTTACCTTCTAGTACCCTGTCCCATGGGATTTCCCCTAGCAATTGCTTGAAAAGGCCAAAGTTGGCCCTCCTGAAGTCCAGGGTTGTGATTCTGCTAGCTATTCTGTTCCTGCCACATGAGATCCTGAACTCTACCATCTCATGGTCACTACAACCAAGGCTGTCCTCAACCTTCACCTCTTCAGCCAGACCCTCCTTGTTAGTGAGGATAAGATCCAGCAGCGCTCCTCTCCTAGTTGGCTCATCCACCATTTGCATCAGAAAGTTATCATCAATGCACTGGAGGAACCTCCTGGACTGGGGATGGCTGGCTGAGTAGGCCTCCCAGCAAATATCAGGGTAGTTGAAATCCCCCACGACCAGCAGGGCCTGTAATTGAGAGACTGCTCTCAGCCGCCTATAGAAGGCCTCATCACCGTCCTCATCCTGATCTGGTGGCCTGTAATAGACACCCACAACAGTATCACCCCTGCCAGCCTGCCCCTTAATTCGCACCCACAAACTCTCAACTCGCTCCTGATCTGCGCCTGGACAGAACTCAATACATTCTAGCTGCTCACTCACATAAAGAGCAACTCCACCACCTCTCCTTAGTGGCCTGTCTTTCCTGAACAAGACATAGCCATCCATGACCACATTCCAGTCATGCGAGGCATCCCACCAAGTCTCTGTAATTGCCACTAAATCATAGCCCCCTGACCGAACACGGATTTCCAACTCCTCCTGTTTATTCCCCATGCTGCATGCATTGGTGTACAGGCATTTCAGGGAGCGAGCTGGGCACACCGATTTCACCCCAGGGGGATGGGGGGCCTCCTGGTCTACCTCAACACTAGAGCATTGCCCCAGTGGTGCAAGCCTAGCTACTACCCCATCCCCCTTCGAATCTAGTTTAAAGCTCTCCAAATGAGCCCTGCTAATTCCTGTCCCAGAACCCTTTTGCCCCAACGACATAAACCTTTCCCATGTATTACCGTCACGCCTGGTGTCTTATAAAACCAGCCATTATCAAAGAACCCAAAGCCCTGCCTGTAGCACCAGTCTCGTAGCCAGGCATTAATAGAGAGAATCCTACTATTCCATCCCACGTCATCCCCTGAAAATGGCAGGAGGGAGGAGAAAACAACTTGTGCCCCAGACTCTTTCACCAACCATCCTAGGGCCTTGTAGTCTTTCTTCATCCCCTTCAGACTACGGGATGCAGCTTCTTCCCCACCTGTCTGGAAGATCAGCAGGGGGTAGTAGTCTGTAGCCTTCGCCATGTTGGGGAGTTTCCTGGTGATATCCCTGATTCGGGCTCCAGGCAGGCTGCATACCTCCCTGTGATGGGGGTCAGCTCTGCATATTGGGCCCTCAGATCCCTTTAGGAAGGAGTCTCCAACCACTAAAACTCTTCTCTTCTTCCTTGTGGAGGAGGTAGCTATACGCCTGTCAGGTTTTTCTGACTGTGGTGGGACCTCTGATATAGGTTGCCTCTCCACCACATCCCCATTGGACCAGCTGTATTCCACTAGGGCTTCATATCTATTGCTCAGAGGCACCTGTGGAGGCAAGGTAGGCAAGGAGGGCACTCGCCTTTTGCCATGGCCATAGACTTGCCTCCACTCACTCCTCTCCTCTAGGTTATCGTTTTCCACCTGAGAGGGGCAGAGTACAGGGGTCCCTTGATCCTGGGAGCTCTCCGGCAGGTGCTCCCATTTTTGTTGCAGGGAGGGCAGAGCCTGGCTCCACCAGTCTATCTCCATTTCAGCCTCCCAAATGCTCCTAAGCCTTTCTACTTCGGCTTGAAGCCTTTCAACCTGGCTTTGCAGCTGTGCCGCTCGGTCGAGCAGATCATCTACTTGCTCACAGCGCACACAGCCCCCTGACACCACAGAGACGGTGTAGCATTCCCTGCAGCCCGCAACCTGCACCATCGCCTCCTTCCGTGGGAGCTCTGTCTGGGTTCCCACATCCATTTTGGTCTTCTTCCACCGGGTAGATACCATTGTTCTTTCACTGAACCTGGAAATTTCCATGAATGGACTATGAGAAAATATGGAAAAGATTCCATGGTTGTCGTCCAGTGTGCACTGTAAATACAGAGTAAGTAACATTGAATCAACAGCAAATGAAAAAGCAGCACAGTACCAAGATTTTCTGTTCATTTGATTTGCATTAGGAGCTAGTGAATGAATTAATGATGTGTTCTACAGAAACACACTTAGAGAGAATACTGTAAGCACAGGGACAATTTATAAATTTGAGCTCAATCTAGACAGTCAATTGCAAGAAAAAAATGCAATGCATCATTGGAACACAGGCATATCTGTCTAATCTAAGAAACTATTTTGTGACTAAAAGGTAGTCAGACAGTTTGGTGATCTAAGTGCTCAGGAGAAAGAAATAACTTTAAATACTTTTCCATTAGAAATTTTGGGTGCCACACAAAGAAATTCTGAAACTCCAGAGAATCTACCAAGTGGATCCATCAAAAATTAAGTTGCAGAAGAAACTTCCCTCCTTACTGATTTTAACTAGAATCTCACTTTCCTTGTGCTTCTTGTGGGCACGGCTGAGTATCTGTATCCATCTCAATCACCATTTTTTTTTCCTCCTTTGGAATTAGCACTGCTTCCTTTCCGTTCTTTTAGTCACACAACTATAATCAAAGCATTCCTCCACATAGCAATCTGCTCATTAGGTGAGGTTTTGAATCTGAAGACTCCTATATGAGTTCATATTTGGGCAGTACTTTTCCATTTTATAGCTATCCCCTACCCCCCCAAAAAAAACCCAACAAACCAAAAAAACAAACCAACAAAACAACACCTTTTAAAAAATTCCTCTTCATTCATTTAATCTTGATGAAAACCATTAACTATGGGCAGTACCTTCCTGTGAGGTGATTCTGTTGTTCAACTTTCAGCACTGCAATAAAGTCTTTAATTGGCAGGAGGAAAGTATATCAGCACAATTACTAGTGCCACTTAAAAATGTCAAGCTAGTCTGAGAAATGAACACAGTTGTAGAAAACAGTTTTTATATGTTAAAAAATGCAGTTATTAGAGTTACTAGTTTTTACCAAAAGATCCCTTTTCACTTAAAGCTCCAACACAATTATAGGATAGTGTGTAAAGAGCAAAATGGGAAGATAATTTTGGAAAGCTGCATAAAGAAAAAAAAGATATATGTTTAGCAAAATCTTCCTATTCCTTCCCAACCTGTTGTATTTGTTATTTATAATACCAGGTAAAATTCACTATTTTTATAAAGGTGTTTTCTTGTTTGCTAACTACTGAGTTACAAATTTTCTACTAGCCTTTATAATCTTTTCTGTCTTTTTGCAGCAAGGTACTATGTGTTATTTCCTTCAGCAGACCTACTGACAATGTCTGTGGCAGAGAATTACAAAAATTTACCTACGACCTTACTTTGTAGAAAAAGGCAGGAAGTGGTCAAATGACAGTTGTTAAGGAGGGAACAGCTTAAAAGGTACACTGAGACAGAATTTTCCTACAGCAGCATGCATTCAGAATCTTTTACAGAACATTACACAGAGCAGAAAATTATTTTCTTTCCCTATTGATCAGAATGCCACATACAGCGTTGCAAATGCAGCGGACCTCACTAGTTCAGGAAACTTGAAGCTGGTATTAAGTGGTTGAATCCAGTTCAAGAGTAGGTCTCTTCACTATTGACCTCAGTCACTGAACTATGCAAAACTGAAGAATTTCAACTGTCCAGTGGGAACATTTGTGAGTGCTTTTCTATCCCTAAGGAACAAATGTAAAATGTTAATGACTCCAAAAGCGAATTGCAAAATAACTCAGCAAAGAGTTTTAGAACATAAATATGATATATAGTTCAAAGGGTGGTTTTATTTTTTTTCCTATTGTGATTTTGTTTTGTTGCTAGTAGAACACCTAAAAAACACCAGATTTTCTTGGTTGAAGTTCTGCTGTTTCTGTAAAACAACAAATGTAGCACAACATTATGTCTTAAAAACTGAAATGAGAGATAAAGTGTATCATTAGCAGATGTTACTCATAGTCTTTATAAAGAAACAACAGCATATACTAGTTTATAGTATATGTATATATAGACTTTATGTTTTGAATGATTGAGGTCTATAATAAAAGATGACATGTCACAGTTTTGTCAGTGCAGTTGTTATATTCTTTCTTCAATTTGCATAACTAGTAGGTTTGTAAGGAAAGAAAAAAACTAACAGAGAACCAGCTAATGGTCTCCAACAGAAAGTTGCTTGTAGGCAGAGATAATTTCAGAAATTGAAGCAGTCTTTGACCAGTGTAATGCAATGTTTTCTTACAAAAGGTAAGGTATACAATGAAGACAGATGTGCTATGAAGGGAAAAGCAAAACAAAAATAAACCCAACTGACCAACCAACCAACAAAATTCTAAACAAACAAACAATAAAAAGTAAAAGAAAAATAAAGAATTGAGTTCTACCATGAGATGTAAACTGGCACACTGGGATCTGGAATTACAGATTTTACTCTGCTAATCTTGAAGTACTGCGTTTATCATATCCACATACTATACTAAAAGGATAATTACCATCATTCAGCATACTAATAGCTTAGAAAAATATAGGAGAGCATGACTACTGAAAATGCTTAATGATTACTGATCACTTTGATGTAGTTTTTACATACAGGTACAGGTGGCTTAGAAGGACCTTCTTATCAGAAGAAACGAGGACACTTTTTGATGTTAAACTGATTAGGCAAAACCTGAGGCACTTTACAATGTCAAACATTACTAATGCTTTAGAACATAGAGTATCAGTCTTGGAAAAAAAAAAATAAGAATTTTATATTTTGTTTCCTAAATATGACATAGACATAGCTACACTGTTTCAATCCCTAACTCTTTCAAGTATTTCTATATAGCCTCTCTTTGATTCTTGCTTGCGTCTTGTCCTAAATTAGATGCCTTTTTTTCTCTTATTTTTAAGCGTTCTGTTATGCCTATGATTTCTCTCCCTGTGTCTCTCTTTTATTCAAAAAAAGATTTCTACACATTAATGTTTTGTGTGTTTGTGTTTTTTTTTTTTATTTGTGGGGTAAGTGGGTTACACAAAGATAAATAGTGAGACAGGTTTTCCAGTATATGGATGGAAAATCTTTCAGATTGCTCTTATCATTAGTCATTTGACTCCTGAATACCAGTTGTCCCCTTTCAAAACTTTCTATGTATTGTCAGACCTATTGACCACATGACTCGACTTGAGACTCCTGCAAAACAGAAAACAAATTTGATTCCTGACTTTCAGAGCTTTTCATTGCTTTCTTATTTATGTATTCTGTAGCTCCTTACTTGAGGAAAAGAAAAAAAATCTGAAAATCGCTAAGATGTTAGTGAAGTTCACGAAAGCTTATTGTTTTCAGAGAGATGCATCAGAATAATTTAAGATGGATTTTAAACCACTATAGGTTTAATCTGCTGATTTAAGGGATAATGTGGACCCCATATTTCAGTATAGGTTAATTGGTTATATGTCTGAAAAAATAAGAAAAAATCCTACTCAAATGAAAACTATCTACCCAAGGACCTGAACTCGAGGAACCAAATTGGTTTTAAGCAGACACAAGTTAACGATACGCAATTTCTCAATACAAACAACAAGAGGAGAAACTGACATAACAGCATTAAGAAGTACTTAAGCTGACATTGCACATTCAGAACTCCTGTGACAAGCTGCAACTCTGGTAGTTTAATTATATTGTTTTAATACACCCTCTCCAATTTTTATAGCTCCTCTGCATATTTCACATTATTTCATCATTTACAGTTTGCCCTGGTTTCACTGGGGTTTGGTTTCAGTTTGTGGCCAGCCATGGTGATCAAGGCCTTTAGAAGTTAAATCCAGGGCAGCTGACCCAGGCTGGCCCACAGGTGTATTCCCTGTCATTGACATCAAGCTCACTATAAAAGAGAAGGTTTGCTAGGAAGGGGGGGGGCTTTTCTTGTTCTCCTTGCCTATCCTTCCTTTTCCTGTTTTGCATTGTGATTCCTGGAGCAACTTGCCAGTTATCTGTGGATGAGTATATTTTTGTATGTTTTGTGTTGTCATTTATATAGATTTTCTTCATTTCATTAAATCTGGTTAACTTCATTCCACAAGTCTCCCTCTCTTTTTCCCAATTCCCTTCCCCATTTGGGGAAGGGACATTGGGTGAGAGAAAAACTGCTATTGTTTAGCCCCGGGTGTGGGCTAAAAGAAGACACAGTTGTAATGGACAAATGTTTAAACTGTTGTAGCCTGTGACTGGGCTTGTACGTTATAGGAAATACTATACCAGGATCCACTCAAACCAAAGGAGGATGAGCCTTGCAAGACACCAGGCAAGTGCAGTGATGACCCAATCTAAGCTGTCTTAGACAACCAATAACTCAGCATAGTATGTTGCTTCTCCTGTCCTGAGTGACCACCATAACAGAGGCAGCCCAAGTCATGGACTAAATGAACTCAATAGACTTTTATGGACATTCAGTGGACATCATTAATTCGATGGAGGTAGCCCATGGACAAAGGGAATGATGCCACATCAAAGGACAGGGAAGAAGGTACTGTTTCATGTATTGGATAGTGCAGGACTTGAGAATTATACAAATGGTATGGAATACAGGGTGCAGGTTGTACTGGGTCTGACTGGGATGGAGTTACCTTTCTTCTTAGCAACCTATATGGTGCTGTGTTTTGGATTTGTTAGTAAAAGTGTTGATAACAAATCAATGTTTTGGCAACTGTTGAGCAGTGGTTTCACAACATCAATGCTTTTTCTTTTTCCCACGTTGCTCCCCCAAACTTCCATCTCCTCCAGTAAGTAGACTGGAGGTGAGCAAGAACTGGAAGAAGAAACAGACAGGACAGCTGACCTGAACTGACTGAAGGGATATTTCGTATTATATGTTATGCTCAGCAGTAAAAGCTTAAGGAAGCAAGGAGTAAGTGGGGATGTTGACATTTATCAATCACGTTTGTCTTTCCAAGTAATTCTTGCATGTACTGAGGCCCTGCTTTTCAGGACGTGGCTAACATCTGTCTGCTGATGGAAGTGATAAATTCCTTCTTTGCTTTGCTTGCACATGCAACTTTTGCTTCACCTTTTAAACTGCCTTTATGTCAATCCATGAGTTGTCTTGCCTTCTTTTTATTTTCTCTTCAACCCACAGGATAGGGGAGTGAGCGAGTCATTCTGTGGACACTTGGCTGCTGGGTGATGACAGTCCATTACAGCAGTTTAGTAATAAAAGTAATAATTACTTTAAATATAGAAATAGAGGATTTTATAAATTGTATTTTCTAGTATAGAGAGACCTGAACATGAGAAAGTATAGGGAAAAACTAATGTTATTTTGCATTTATTCATGAAAAAGCCTCATTTAAATATTGCTGAACATAACTCTTTGCAAGAATTGAATGAACACAGTTGACTCCTCTGGGCACCTCTACAGTAATGATGATGCCAAATCAATAAAATAGAACTCTTCACTACAGTCCCTGATACAGTTCCAGGACAAGGAAGGATAACAAGTCACTGCAGACAATTTTTTAACAAGTCAGATTCTGTAATTGTCTTCTGTCTTCAATAAAACAGGACGCTTTTTACATTATTATATTCTTTTTAATGTTGATCGAGGTTTCTATCAGAAATAAGTGTTAGACAACTTTTTTCCAGGTTTCAAATAATAACCTGGATAAGATGAGACTGCACTGTCCTTGTGATATCATAACCTTGTAAAAGATCTATTATGGCTATACTGAAGAACTGTGTGACCCAGGTAACAAAAAGGAGACTTCCTCTTCCTGTCCTCAGATTTTTTTTTATGTATTAGTCTATTAAAGCAATGTGTCACTGTGCTATCAGCAATATTACATGATCTGATCATGTTTTGGTCTTGAAGTACAAAACTGAAAGAGATGTTGATGCACTTAACAAAAAACTAGTCTTCAAGGAAACTTTGGTTATTACTATGCTTTGAGACTCACAAAACCTTCCCATATGACTGCAGCTGGTTTTGGAGCAGGCCCTGGAAGCATTCTTTATGACCACTTTTTTTTTCCATATAATAAAATCTAAGAAAATATAATCAAGTTTAAAATACTGAAATAATACCCAGATACTCAATGTTCTTTCTTATAGTGAACGCTTAAAGAAACTAGTCTAACATAAATCTGTGTTATTTTCTTCTATGAAAGCAGTGGAAGCAAATTGTAAAGATGTGGATATTCAAATTCAAAATGCAGATAAAACTTACAAAAGCAGCTACCCAAATACTCTTTTTTAATATACTACTCACGGGCATAGAGGAAAACTGAACAGTTTCTTAATGAGAGGAAAAAAAAAAAAAAAAAAGAGGAAGGACATTTGTTCTGTTTAGCAGTTCAAATAAATGAAAAAATATTAGTGAAGAAATTTTTCCTGCTTTCCAATCTAAACCTCCCCTGTCACAACTTGAGGCTGTTTCCTCTTCTCCTATCATTTGTTACTTGGTAGAAGAGACCGGCACCTACCTCGCTACAACCTCCTTTCAGGTAATTGTAGACAGCAATAAGGTCTCCCCTCAGCCTCCTTTTCTCTAGACTAAACAACCCTTCACTAATGCTCAGGCATTAGTGACCACTTTCCATAGTAGCAGAAAATTTTTAGGCTTGATCTGATCAAGATGAAGATGCCCACAAAGTGTCTAATATATGTTGGTTAGAATATCAAGAAATGAAACAAATAGCTTATAAGGCCACAGAACACAAATTTTCTTCATGAACTATGTTCACATGAAAAACCAGAATGACAAACAAATTCTCACTGTGATTAAATCAAAATGCCCCAACTGCCCCAAACTGGACTACATTAGAAGACACGTAGCCAACAAATGAAGCAAGTGATTATCACCTTCTGCACTGTAAAAATGAGGCCACACCTGGAAAAGTTTTCAACCTACTTTAAGAAGAATTTCGAGACTCTTGAGAGTGTCCAATGGAGGGCTACCAATGTGATCAGGGGCTTTAATTCTTACATCCTAATTCAAAGTGTTAGAGTTCAAGAGCTGCTCTGAAACAATGACCAAAATATATGTGTCTCTTTGTAGATAACTGTATTTTGTTGGTCCTGTGGATCTGAATAATTCTGAGAACATTTGAAATAAAATTAATTCTGAGATGATGATACTTAGTATTTTATTTGATCTTGCAAAATTAAACTTTTTAGAGGTACCTTTCTTAGGAAAAGGATGAAAAAAGGTATGAAAGTAAAAAACCAAGTCAAACAGCATGTAGGAGTTCTGAAGTTTCTATAATATCTGTATTGAGACAGTATCTTTATTTTCTATAGTTAGCATTAACTACAAGTAACATCTCTTTTTTTAATTTGAAGAATTTATGTTTTGCTTGATATTTATAAAATTCCTAAGAACATTTATCAATATATGAAGCTATTATCTCCAACACTGAAAAGCAGCAAATCATGAACCAGAGAGTTTCTTAACGTTCATTTTGGAAATATGAAGCTACAATAAAATCTAAAAGTAGAATCTTCCCTGAGTCCATAGGCCTAACAGTATCCTCATTGCAAATGAAATTCAGAATATCATGCTCCACTCTTTGTTGCAGGAAATTTCTATTTTTAGGAATCCGGGACTTTAAGACATTCATTTTAAAGAAGGTTTTAAGAAAAAAACCATCTCTGACAAATGAACAAATATTTCCCTCTACCTTTTTTCATATGAAATGTGGCAATAAGTTATTGCTTTTTGTTTTTTTACACTGACATTTTTTTCCATATCCTTGCTACTAATCAATAAGTATTTTTAGCAGAATCAACTCTTCAAGGAGTGTAATCAGTCTTGATAACAGTATCATTTACAGTGCCACTGTATAATGACAAGCAGACATTAGAGTATGGCAATTCAAAACAATACCTAAATGATGTTTTTTTTTTATTTTTGAAGGATTTTAGCAAACATTTATTAATCACTAATCTAGTAGTATGTTTTGTGGCACTTTTGAAATGTCATATTATTAAACTTTTGTGAACTGCTGCAGACTACTGTACAAAATCCTGAAGAGCTAAGTCTACAGACTAGTCTAAAGCTACCCCATTTTTATTTGACATACATATATCATATTGCAATGCAACAAGGGAATTTAAATTTGCTGCAGAATGTTAGCTCTCATGATCTGTACTCTTCTCATAAGAATACAAATTGATAACAAATTAGGAACCTGATGACGGGGAATAGGAAAATTCTACAAAATGAGGCCCACATGTAAAGTTTTCTGCAGCAGTGGGACCTCCTTACAATGTATCATATCTAAGCGATCCCTATTAATATTTATTGGTTGTTTGTAACTTTTAATACACTCCTTGTGTGATTTGGTATAGCTTCTAATTATTTAAATGTAACTGTTATGACTCTTTCTCCATCATGTTGCATGATACTGATTTTGTTATGTTACAGTTTCCATTTAAAAAACCCTTTTAGAAGTTAAAAATCTTCTATATGTATGCTGGACAGTTTTACCAAAGGAGCAAAATCCTGCTAAGATGACAGGTTTGCTCCTTTTGATTCTTAAAGAACACAACTTTCATTTAAGAAAAAAAATAATCAAATAAAGGCAGAGAGAGAAGATTCTAGACACATTTTTATGATACAGAACCTAAATACTGCAACCATTTGAATAAGTCACTTACAGTTCACTCACCTATAGTACCACTAGGTGAGGCAAAATTTCAACCGCTGCAAAACAAGGGAAATAAAAGCTTAACTAAACACCAATCTGGGCAACTATCAAATATGGTTTTTTATTAGTAGAGTTTTGCACTGGAATTTTAAATCAGAAGAGAATAGCTACAGGAAGTCAGAGACAATTTCAATACCATGTATCCAAGAGGATTCTTTAATGTGTGATCTTACCCCAAGCGCCTGTAAGCATCAGAACTGAAGGTTACGAATGCATTTACATTATGAGTTGTATTCTGCCCATGAACCTACTTAGAATCCCTTTGTCATTACACTGACTATTTATATAGTCCATTCATTATATTCAGCTCAGTGGTGGCCAAATTAGAACCTTGATGCTCTTTAGGCAAATAAGTGAGATTTTTAAAAGGTATTTTTTTTCTGTAATCTAGTAATATTTTCCTACATCTATATTTTCACAATGAGTTAGCTATAGGAATTTCATTATAAAATAATAATTATTAGGGTTTTTTAATTGTTCATTTTTTATACATATTTTTAATTGTTATTACTTCATCATTCTGTGATTCTGTGATTTACTGGGCTTCCTTTTCCATGCAAACTGATTTTTTTGTCTGTGCAAAACCATTACTGAACACACTGAAAATGTATTTTACTTAACTTTAAATTTTGAAGTGTGAACAGCGGTAGTGATGGAGTGATGTCTGCTGCTGAATATAGTATCTGAAGTCTTGACTCCCAGTGAACCACTTTCATGAATAAAAAATAGGAAGAAAACAAGCCTCCTCCCTCCTTCTCCCAAGTACTTTGTAGTGTTTTCAATAGATAATCAATGCAAATGTCAAAGGTATATGAAAGGCCTTTAATTATTGTCTTTTTTCTCCCTTAAATGCCAATGATTTCAATTACTTTGGTTTATTTCCACTAAAGGTAACCTTTATCACTGTAACCTGTATCTTGTGAAGCATGAAAACTCCAGGCATGCGTTCATTGTCTCATTTATTTTTCTAATTCAACATTACTAATGCCTATACTCATTAAAATGGACTCTTGAAATAAGCTTAAAACTAAAATTCTTACCATTAAATATCAATTATTTCCAGATTAGGAATGAATTTATTTAGACCACCGGGGAAATTGATCCTGTACGTCTGATCCAAACCAGTAAAATTTCAACATTTGTCTCATTTAAAGTAGAGATCAAATGAAGATTTGATTAGGCACGTTGTCTTTATCACTGTATCTCTAGAATTACTAATCATGTATTATATATTTTATGTGGTGTTTGTTCTAATATATTCTTCATTGTGATTATCCCCTACAGGCACCTAAACAAAGACATTTTCATCATTCTTATTTCTTTCTGACTTTACACAGCATATTTCATTCATTTCTTTTTCTCTTCTGCCACAAAATGCTTTGATCAGTTGAACGAGAAGCAATTTCATGAGTTCTAATCTCTTAGGAAAAAGACAGTACTTTCTAAAGTATTTGTATCATGTTGATACAGTTTTAGGACTCAGTAAATAATTTAGGCTTTAGGATTTTTTTACTGCATCAAAAGGTGATGACAGATTAATAAGAAATCTGCACCTGAAGAAATTCCTCAAGGCTATTCTGTTTTGAAAGAAATTTTCCAGAGGGCTTTTACTTCAGTCTAACTCCCTTATCACAACCCAAAACAAAATGGGTAAAACAAGGGGTGTGGAATCAGAGCACCATAATTCAGACCTTGATGGAGATCTGTAAGGATCATGATATTACTGAAAATATAGCAATAATCATATTCTTTGAGAATATCATTGATTACAAGTCAGTACAGTATGTTCTAATTCAACTCCTTTCATTTGAGACTTCACTACTTAAAAATATCTTTTAGGAACTATTGGACTGGAGAAATTCAGTAGAAGGGTCTTGGGAGGAACAATCCCATGCATGGAGACGTGTTGGGTGCTGACTGGCTGGAATGCAACTTTGCTCAGAAGGACCTGTGGATCCTGGTGGACAACAAGTTGAACATGAACCAGCAATGTGTCCTCATGGCAAAGGTGGCCAACAGCTTCACAGGCTGCATTAGGAGTGTTGCCAGCAGGTCAAAGGAGGTGATCCTTCCCCTCTGCTCAGCATTGGTGAGGCCAAACCTGGAATGCGGTGTCCAGTTCTGGGCTCCCCAGTACAGGAGAAACATGGTCATACCAGAGAGAGTCCAGCACAGGACCTCTAAAATGATGAAGGGCCTGGAGCATCTCTCCTATGAGGAAAGACTGAGAGCTGGGATTGTTTAGCCTAGAGAAGAGAAGGCTAAGGGGGGATCTTATCAATGTGTACAAATACCTAGTGGGAGGGAGTAAGGAAGATGGAGCCACACCCTTCTCAATGGTGTTCAGTGGCAGGTCAAGAGGCAACAGGCACAAAATGAAACACAGTAAATTCCCCTTAAAAGTAAAAAAAAAAAGCTTTTTCACTTTATGGGTGGTCAAACACTGACACAGATTTCCCAGAGAGGATGTGGAGTCTTCATCTGTGGAGATATTCAAAACCCAGCTGGACTCAATCCTCACAGCCTGTGCTAACTGACCCTCCTTTGAGTTAAGGGTTTGTAGTATATGACCTCCAGAGGTCCCTTTCTACCTCAAGCATTCTCTGATACTATGATACAATAAAATGATCTAACATGATCATAAGTAATTTTTTTGATGGTTACAAGTAATTTTCTACTAAATTTAATTTACCAAAAATGATTTTAAAAATCTCATTTTTATTCTTGATGGCTATGATACAAATTTGAAGTGATAAATCTTTGGGGGGAATTTTCAAGGATTTAAGGCTATTTGTAAGTTCTGTTAAACTTATGAAGTATAAAAGCTTCTGTTAAGCTTTCTTCCTTGGGAAAAAATCTCAAAATACAAAAATATTTTTAATAATTCATTAGGGTTTTAAACAATAACATGTCCTGGCATGTTTTCTGGAACTGATGTGCACTGAAATTGAGTAACCTTGGATCAAGCCTTTAAGTTTAATTTCCTGAACAGCTGTCTTTTTTTTTTTTTTTCCGTGAACAAGTTTGAACTTAAAGTAGGGTTCATATGTCATCTTAGAAGCCCACGGGGTACCTCTGTAACTCAGTGAAACACCACTAACAACCCCTCTTTCTAGCTCTAAAATATTTTTAGTGTCATTGTCATATATACTTTCCTCCAAGACCATTTCATCCATCTAAGTGAATACCAAAGAAAACTACATTTGGGAGTTTGGACCAAACTCCATAGAGGACATAAGGAAGCTAACCTGATTCTCATGCCATCACAGTAGCTGATCTGGATTGTTCCTATATCTGTGTGGTACAATATAGTCGCTTTGCTGTCTGTTGTTCACTAATGGTGTACATCATAAAGTGTAGACGGGATTCAAGAGCTGAATCTGAGTAAGCAAAGGATGCAAAACCCTAGTATTTTCTGCTGCTTTGAAAAACTGCAAACAAATGTTCTTAACTATTTCCTCCAAGTCATGAAAAGAACTGCCTTGCTAGGAAAATATTCTTTGATATATCACTTCCACAGTCTTGTAAAATACTTGTAAAATACAAGGAAGGACTTTCAGGAACATATACACCTAATTCATACTTCTAATTGTGGCTAAATTTCTATTAAAAGTTCTTTTAAAAATTTTAATTCCTGACTACATAGATTAAAAATCTGTTAAAATGAGGTTATTTTTTGGCTTTGGAGATTAGTTGTTTTCAATACATTTTTACTTATATTTCTTACTCACCAATCTAGCATGCTTATGCAAATAAATCTGCTTCTTTTTGCAGCACTTGTACAAATTAATTTCTCATTTACCTCAGGATTCTTCACAGTGCTAATAAATATTACTTTATAATTTCCATGTTCAATAACTGTCAATTGAGCTGTTAAGGTGATTCATGCTTATCCTAGCAAAAGAAGTCAGTAAACGGCTTTGAATCTTTCAGTAATGCTGCAGGAAGATTTCTAACCCAACATTTGCCCCCTGCCTCTTTCTCATTCCCCATTATTTTGTGTCATAATGCATCATTACAGACTGATGGTTGCTCCTGTACAAGTCAGTAAAAAAAAAATGCATAGCCCACACTGGCCTCCTTTCTTTACATTAACTGTGTCAGTTTTGATTTGTTATTTTACAGGATGTTTCAAGCACTGACAACTTGAGGGATTTCATCTTTATAGAAAAAATAGTTTATTTAATTTTGGCGGGGGGGGATATTAAATTTTTATTATTACTTCCACACAAGTGTAAAAACAGATTAATATTGCAATGTTGATCTTTATCAAGAATGTTTTCTGCAAGGTACTGTGAGCTAGCATGTCCCGTATTTGGAATAAAGGTTTTCCATGAGTCTATATTCAGCTTTTCTTACTATTAATAGAATAGCTTAAGACCAATGCTTCTCAGTTTGTTTTCAAATAAATATTGGAATTTACTCACATAGAATGTTAGCTGACTGAAATATATTTAGTAAAAAAAACATGAGATATATAGCACACATTTATGAAATATTTTATTTCAGTCACATTGATAAATCTGTGTGTGAAAGAGTTAAATTTCTTCATAGTAGCTTGTATAGGGCTATTTTTTGGATTTGTGCTGAAAATAGTGTTGATAACACAATGATGTTTTAGTTATTGCTGAGCAGTGCTTACACACTGCTAAGGACCTTTCTGCTTCTCACACCACCCCGCCGGTGAGTAGGCTGGGGCTGCACAAGAAGTTGGGAGGGGAAACAGCTGGGACAGCTGATCCCAACTGACCGAAGGGATATGCCATACCATGTGACATTGTGCTCAGCAATAAAAGCTGGGAGAAGAAGGAGAAAGGGCATGATGTTCAGAGTTGTAGAATCGTAGAAACATTTAGGTTGGAAAAGACTAAGATCATCGAGTCCAAACGTTAACATAACAAACCAAACACAGCACTAAACCGTGTCCCTAAGCATGTTATGGCATTTGTCTTCCCAAGTAACTGCTACATGTGATGAAGCCCTGCTTCACTGGAGGTGGTTGAACATCTGCCTGTCCATGGGAAGCATTGAATGAATTCCTTGTTTTGCTTTGCTTACGCAGCTTTTGCTTTACCTATTAAAGTCTTTACCTCAACTCACAGATTTCGTCACTTTTACCCTTCCAACTTTCTCCCCTATCCCACTGAAGGGGGAGTGAGCGAGCGGCTGTGTGGTGCTTGGCTACCTGCTGGGGTTAAACCATGACCTCTGTTCATTATGGTTGCCTAGGTATAAGTATCTAAGTAAGTAAGGTAGGACTGGCAGAGAAAATCCTAGACTTTTTTTTTTTCTGGAAAAAACAGTCCTTCATAAGTTGTTTTCCTTTCTGAAAATGTCATTTTTGTCTCTGTGTGTGGAATAAAGAATGAATTTTTATAAAAATAATAATTTGACTTATAAATTTTTATAAAAATAATAATTGGACTTTTTTGATTGGACAGAGTATCTTGAGACACGTGTATAAAAACATTGAAGACTGTCAAAATACACTTTTCTCAATAAATTTAACAAAAAGTGGTTTTGGAGTCAACTCCTCTTAGGCTATGAGGGACCCTTGGTGAGAATCGAAGGAAAGGCCTGTTAGAGGGGAAGAGCAGGGGAATTAAATTCCCCTTATTCCTCTTGCTGAATCTACTGTGATGGAGCACAGTCATTAGGGTTGCAGTGAATCTCAAAGTGCAGCACAAACTGAAACAGAGTCAGTTGGACTTCTGATTGACACACATGAAACATTTGACATTAATACTGCAGAAGACCTAAAGCTTCCTAGAGACACTACTTTTAAAGACTAGCCAAACAAACCAACAAATTTAATTGCATGGACTAGCAGACTGAAGAAATGGTAGTGTGACTAACTGCAAAGATCAGGAACTGTGGAAGAACACCAAGTGTGGGTGCTTCATTGCAGTCATTGGTGTTAGGTGTTTCACAACAACCTAAGAAGGCTGTAGAAACACATGTCTTATAAGTTTTGATAAAATTTGTGATGCTTTAGAGACATTGTCAATTGAGTACTCCCTAGAAGAACCATTTTCAATGTATTAAATATGCCAACCCCTAATTTTTTGTGGTACAGAGTCCATTTTTAATATAGAGATGGTAGTAAATTCTAACTAATAAGAGAAAGCTATTTTTACATTTTATTTATTTACAGTTTTGTCCTTTGCTTCTAATTGGGTGGGTTACACTGGGTTTTCTTGAACAAAACATAGAATCACAGAATCACAGAATGGTTAGGGTTGGAAGGGACCTCTGGAGACCTAGTCTAACCCCCTGCCAAAGCACGTTCCCCTAGAACACCTTGCACAGGGTCATGTCCAGGTGGGTTTTGAATATCTCCAGAGGAGACTCCACAACCTCCCTGGGCAGCCTGTTCCAGTGCTCTGTCACCCTCAAAGTAAAGAAGTTTTTTTTCTCATATGTAGATGGAACTACCCATGCTTTAGTTTGTGCCCATTGCCCCTTGTCCTGTCACTGGGCACCACTGAGAAGAGTCTGGTCCCATCCTCTTGATCCCTGCCCCTAAGGTATTTGTAAGTATAAACATGAAGACTTTTCCTTCAGCATTGAGTTTCTACTTACATCATTATATTAATTACATTAATACTAAAGGTTTCCTTGAAGAGCAATATTCATATAAGTTCACAGTCAGCTTACAGCTATTCAGACTGTAGAGGTCTTTTCTTTTCCAATTCATGCTGTGCTTTCTTTCTTCTTAACAAGATCAAACAAAATCCTGCCTAGAATTCATATTTCAGCTAGTCACTGCTGGATAATTCAGAAAACTTCTCTGCTTTCCTCACTGTTAGAATCAAAGTCATCGTCTTCTGGCAATGAGATTTGAACACAGTGCTTCAATACTCATTTTTTTTGTAACGAATAAGAGGAGAAGTAAAAAGTGCCTGTTTTCTTTTTTATGTCTCCATTGCATGTCAATTCAATTTTAGTCAAAATTATTTTCTCTTATGAAACTGATTTGCAGTTAAAGCTTCTCAATAGAGGCTTCCCCCCACCCTTTCCCTTTAAGTATATTGATCATTGTCCCCTATATCTTCAGAGTTTTAAATTGTGGATGTGATGTCATGATAAATTATTTAAGAATGCAGCAAGGACAGGTTGCAGTTTCAAGGTGACACTCTTTCAAAGAGATACGAAAGATGGGGAAGGTGGGAATCCAACTTTGCTGAACTAACCAGACAAGTCGTTAGTAGTGTTTTGAAAGAGAGAATGAGTTTACAGAGAGAAGTGTCCAGCATCTCATGTTCATTGGCACTTTCTGGGCTGTCAGTGCTTCCTAATGACTATTGATCGCTTGAGGTGTATGTCATTTTATGAGCAAGTATAAAGCTTCTTGTCACTACCTGGGTGTACCTCAGTACACTTTCTCAAGTTTTTATCCTTTCCCTGTTGAAAATCATGAAATATGCAGAGCATCTTTTCTGTGTATTTTGGAATTGATAAATGATGGAAAATGTTTTGATAAAAGAAGCATCTTCCAACAGCAGATAAAAGTGATGAAAGCTCCTGATTAGATCTGTAAGCTGTTTTAGGTGTCTAACCATTCTTTGATTTTGGTGCACCATGACAGTATTTGAGTAAGGTGTTCAATAACTTTGCTCAGCTGCATTTTACTCAGTATTTCTGAAAATCCTGTCTTTTGCTATAGATAGAAACGGTATGTCTATGACTGTGTAAGGGTTCTCAGTCTTGCATTTTCGTGGCTCACATCAAAAGATATTCAATCACTTTATTATTCACAGTGACATTTGAATGGAAAATTTTATTTCTTGATGTCAGTTCACTCATTTCATGCTTGAAGTACTCTATACTTTTATCTTTGAAATGATAGTGCTATGCTTAGAGAAAGCAACACAGGTTGAGTGGTTTTACACTCACTAGTAAAGACTTTAGTTTATGTATATATTTTAAGTTGTTAGTTATTACTTAATGCAGTACAAGGGAAGTCCACCTGGATCCAAAATAGGTATAAAGGCTGTTACAAGGTTCACTTTTTGTTCCCAGACAGATGAACAGGCTACATAGTCATTTTTACCAGCTGCTTGTGCTGGGGTCATTCTGGGACTCAGTCTGATTATCCACATGAAAAATTCTCATAGAATCAAATAATGGTTTGGATTGGAAGGGATCTTAAGTATCATCTAGTTCCAACACCCCTGCCAAGGGCAGGAGCACCTTCCACTATACCAGATTGGTCAAAACCCCATCCAACCTGGCCTTGAACACTGCCAGGGAGGGGGCATCCACAATTTCTCTGGGTAACCTGGTCCAGTGTCTCACCACCGTCACAGGAAATAATTTCTTCCTAATATCTCATCTAAATCTACCCTCTTTCAGTTTAAAACTGTTCCTCCTTTTCCTATCTCTACATGCCCTTGTAAAAAGTCCCTCTCCAGCTTTCCTGTGGGCCTCCATCAGGTGCTGAAATGTTGCTATAAGGTCTTACTGGAGCCTTCTCTTCTCCAGGCTGAACAGACACGACTCTCTCAGCCTGTCTTCATAGGAGAGGTGCTCCAGCCCTCTCATCATCTTTGTGACCCTCCTCTGGACTTGTTCCAGCAGATCCATGTCCTTCTCATGTTAGGGGCCCCAAAGCTGGGCGTAGTACTCCAGGTGGGGTCTCACAAGAGCAGAGCAGAGGGACAGAATCACCTCCCTCAACCTGCTAGCCACACTTCTTTTGCTGCAGGCCAGGATACAGTTGGCTTTTTGGGCTGCAAGTGCACATTGCCGGCTCATGTTGAGCTTCTCATCAACCATCACACCCAAGTCCTTCTCCTCAGAGCTGCTCTCAGTCCATTCTCCATCCAGCCTGTATTCATGCTTGGGATTGCCCTGACCCATGTGCAGGACCTTGCACTTGGCCTTGAACTTCATGCAGTTTGCACAGGCCCAGCTCTCAAGCCTCTCAAGGTCCCTCTGGATGGCATCCCTTCTCTCCAGCGTGTCGACCGCACCACACAGCTTGTTGTCGTTGGCAAACTTGCTGAGGGTGCACTCAATCCCACTGTCCATGTTGCCAACAAAGATGTTAAACAGGACTGGTCCTAATACAGACCCCTGAGGAATGCAACTCATCACTGGTGTCCACTTGGAAGTCAACCTGTTGACCGCAACACTTTGAGTGCAACAATCCCCCCAATTACTTGTCCACTGAATGGTCCATCTGTCAAGTGCATGTCTCTCCAATTTAAAGAGGTGGGTGTCATGTGGGACTGTGTCAAATGCTTTGCACAAGTTCAGGTAGATGATGTCAGTCACTCTTTCTTTGACCACCAGCGCTGTAACCCCATTGTAGAAGGCCACCAAATTTGCCAGGCACGATTTGCCTGTAGTGAAGCCATATTGGCTGTCACCAATCACCTCCTTATTTTCCATGTACTTTAGCATAGTTTCCAGGAGGATCTGTTCTATGATATTGCCAGGCACAGAGGTGAGACTGACTGTTCAGTAGTTCCCTGGGTCTTCTTTTTTCTCTTTTTAAATACTGAGGTTATATTTCCCTTTTTCCAGTCAGTGTGAACTTCACCAGACTGCCAAGACTTCTCAAAAATTATGGGAAGTGGCTTAGCAACTTCATCCTCCACTTCCCTCAGAACCTGTGGATGCATCTCATCAGGTCTCCTGGACTTGTATACCTTCAGGTTCCTTAGATGGTCTTGAACCTGATCTTATCCTGCTGTGGGTGGTAGGAGAGGTATTTTATCACATAATAAGTTGGAACTGAGACTTAATGTTTCCTGTCTAAAGCCATTGACCCTTGGGTGAACAGAGAGCAAACAAGTTCCTCAGTAAGCAGGAAAGGGAGTAGCAAATATAACAATACTCTTCTTACCTTTGCAACGATTAACGTAGTAAGAAGAATTAGTGCCGAAGGGGTGCAATGAGTGGTATCAATTTACCAGGAAAAAGTGAAATTCATTAAAACCAAGAGATAATCCTGGAGGATTTTACAGAAGTTAATAATTTTAACGATAGTGCTACTCCAGTGTACACTCTCTAACTGCCGGTATAGAAGACACAGCCAGTGTCTGAAAATCAATGCCTACAGCCCAGCACAGATACAGGATACTTCTGTTACTTGTTTTTCTTCATCACATTTCTGGGATTTGAAAGAAATAGTCTAAGGACCTTAGATGTCAATAGATAAAATGTTTAAAATGCTGACCTCACTGGTCACTTGGACACAAGCCAGCTGTTCAAACAATGTAAAACCAGTTCAGACCAAGGCAAGCCCAGACCAACCCTGAGACCCTGGACTGTCAGGTCAGTAGAAGGCTTGTGGGCTTTTACTGGTAATGGCTAAAATCATATTTACAGGGGTACATTCTTATCACTGTCAGTGACTTCTAGAATTTGTTTGTGAAATTCCTTTTGGGCCAGAAGCTGGGTGGTGGAGGAGGGCAATGAAGGGAGGGAGGTCTCCTTTGCTTTCATTTACATCTAAGTTGTCCCTCCATGCCTTTTTTTTTGTTTTGGTTTTGGTTTCCTTCACTTCATAGAATCACAGAAATATTGCTTGGAAGAAATCTCTGGAAGTCCAACGACTAACCTGAAACAGGGTTGTTGCCAACATGAGATCTGGTCACTGTGTCTTTGGCTAGCTGAGTCTTAAAAACCTCAAAGGATACAGGTTCTACACTACCCTGCATCCACCTGTTCCAGTGCTGGACTACCAACCCAGTAAAAATACATCTTTTCCTAAGAGGTAACCTGAGCCTCCCGAACTGCAGCCTGTGGCCATTGCCCCTTGCTAAAACTGTGCTGTGTTTGTAATTGCTCCTGATGTAGCCATAGGTTGCTAACAGTGTACCCCTTAACCTCATCTCCTTCTGATTAAGCAAGGACAGCAAGCTCAATCTCTACTTTCAAGTGACGTGCTGAAAGCCTCTAACCATTCAGATATGACCTTTTTTTTTTGTCATTTTGACCCTGACAAATGTTATCCCATGTATATTATGGTCACTGTTTCAGAGTGGCTCTTGAACTCTAACACTTTGAACTAGCCCTGAGTGCTAGTGAAGAATTGTTCCCTTGTGGGCTCTCTAATATCTCTTACTTGAAGTTACAATAATTAGAATTGTAGTCTTTGCAATTTTTCCAGTATGATATCTGCCTAGTCTGTCAAATTGTATACTAGTCTATCAGTTTAGAGTTTTTAAACAAAGCAACTGAAAAAAATATATTTCAAAGCCCCTTAATAATTAAAAAAATTCAAAATAAATCTCAGACTATAAGTATTCCTATTCCTGAATTCCCAAAAGGAATTTAGCACCAAAGCTTTGACCACTGGCACTTAATTCCACCTTTCTGTGTGGTGAGTGAAGTGTAACCTCACAATGGTTGTTCAGATCATTAACAATCAAATTATATGAGATGTAGGAGATTTCATGTTTTAAAAATTAAAGCCAACTTTCTTCACAAACATCAATTTCTTGCCTTTCGGAACCATTTTATATGTTTATTTCGTTTGAATATGCTACTTGACCTACATATCAGCTTTGAGCAAATTTAAGAAATTTTACAATTTGAAAAAATATATAATTAACCCTCTTAAGCTTCTAAGACTGAAAAATTTTAACTGGGTATTTAAAAATAATGGGAATTGAAAGACGATCCAGTGGAATTGAAAAATTTTAGAAAAATATATGCCCAAGTGTTATACTAATTGTTTTGGTATATGATAGAACAAAATGTTTTCAGATTTTTCCTCTTTGTTGTAATAAAAATGTAAAAATAATAATTTGAGTGTAACTCCTGTTAAAAGTTTTTCTTACCTTGCTGCTATAACAGCATAGTTGTCAAAATAAATTACATATCAAAAGTCTTTCACTTCTCAGTATAGTTTTTTTTTCTTTTTGCTCTTTACACAAAAACTAAAATGGAATAACATAATTTAATGAACTCTGTCTTAAATGACCACCGTAGGCAAAATGCAATTTAAGTATAAAGAGTAAAATGAAACCTTAATATGTGTCACTAATCAAGAATGTACAAATGAATCCTGATTTTTGACAAGAGCTAGTACAAACAGCCTGTTGCCTCAGGAATTTAGCACTCTAACCTAAATTATTATAGATAATATTAGTGTCACCAGCATGACTATTTTATATCATATGCATTTTGCTTCTGAACTCTAGAGGCTCAGTTCAGCACAGTGTTATGCTGTTGCACTCTCTATGTTTTTTTTTTCCGTTCAGATTACTGGAGAAAAAAAGAAGTGAAAACATTACACTCAAGTATGCTTGCACATGGTTGTTGTCACTTCTGCTCTCTCAGAGTACTGAAGTTTATTGTCTTCTCTTTTACATGAGAACATTTCAGTTTGGTAGAAGAAATCCCAGGGAAGGAAAAAAGAGAAAGCCGCTCACTCCTTCTAATCTAATGATAAAGATAAAAAAAAGACTTGTCTTGTTTTTGTAATGCAGCATTACCAAATTACCCACTATGTGAATTGGTACTTAGCTACTGACCAAATGAGTATTAATTCCACAGGATCCAGTGGGCCTTCATATCCAGAGAGTTAGTGGCAAGACTATTTTTTTCCTTTTTTCTAAATATCTTGAGTTCCAAGAAGTTCATACTCTTATGCCAAGCTGAGAATAAAACCATATTAATACTCCATACTTTCTGGAAGTTAGCAGTGAAAAATATTAAATTTTTTCCTCTTTGGATAACATATGTACAATATGCTTTATTGTATTATTAAAATGAGTAATTAGTCAGTTTTTTGTTAAATGACAGATAAATTAACCACTGATTGATATTCTTGTCTGCACTCTATTACATTCCAAATTCTTTTATACTGCTATGATTTGAAAGGACGATGGATGCCCACCAAAGCCACTCTATCACTCCCCTCCTCAGCTGGGCATGGGAGGGAAAATATAACAAAAGGCTTGTGGGTCGAGATAAGAACAGGAAGATATCATTCAGCAATTATAGTCATGGGCCAAACAGACTCGACTTGAGGAAATTAATTTAATTTCTTGCCAATCAAGTCAGGGTAGGGTAATGCAAAATAAACCCAAATCTTAAAAACACCTTCCCCCACCTTTCCCTTCTTCCTGGGCTCAGCTTCACTCCCAATTTCTCTAACTCCTCCCCGCCGGTGTCACAGGAAGACAGGGAATGAGCGTTGTGGTCAGTTCATCACATATTGTCTCTGCTGCTCCTTCCTCCTTAGGGGGAAGACTCCTCACAATCTTCCTCTGCTCCAGTGTGGGATCCCTCCCACGGGAGACAATTCTCCATTAACTTTTCCAACATGAGTTCTTGCCGTAGGCTGCAGTTCTTTATGAACTGTTCCAGTGTGAGTGCCTTCCACAGGGTTCAATCCTTCCAGAACAAACTGCTCCTGCATGGGTCCCCTACAGGGTCACAAGTCCTGCCAGCAAACCTGCTCCAGTGTGGGCTCCTCTCTCCATGGGTCCACAGGTCCTGCCAGAAGCCTGCTCCAGCACACTCTTTCCATAGGTTCACAACCTCCTTCAAGCACATCTACCTGCACCAGTGTGGGGTCCTTCAGGCATGCAGGTGGATATCTGCTCCATTGTTAACTTCCATGGGCTGCAGGGAGAGAACCTGCCTCACCATTATCTTCACCATGGGCTGCAGGGGAATCTCTAGTCCAGCACCTGGAGCACCTCCTCTGTCCTCCTTCTTCACTGACGTTGGTGTCTGTAGAGTTGCTTCTCTCACATATTTTCACTACTCTCTCTGGATGCAATTGCCGTTGCACAGTAACTTTTTCCCCTTCTTCAATGTGCTGTCACAGAGGCGCTACCACCATTGCTGATGGGCTTGGCCTTGGCCAGCAGCTGGTCCATCTTAGGGTTGGCTGGCATTAGATCTATCAGACACAGAGGAAGTTTCTAGCAGCTTCTCACAGAAGACACCCCTGTAGCCCCCCCACTGCCAAAACCTTGCCACAGAAACCCAATACAAACGTGTTTTAGTAGTATGAATACCTCATGAAATTATTTGCTTTTACAGAAGTAGTCTTACGTGACTTATTTTCTATATGTCAAAATTTATGTATCACTTATTATACAAGAAATTCAAACATTCTTTCCATGAACGGAAGAATCCTGTTGCTTCAACATCAGATAACTTTCTGCAAATGAGATTAGTTGCCTCATTTAATTTTACAGATATATTTGCTGTTGCTCTTACAGAACCAAATGATGGCGCAGTCTGTTTATCTCTCTTTTATCTTTAGAGTTCAGGTAGAAGCAGGGGTGTTACAGTGTGCAGATTTTTTACTTCACTTATTCAGTTTACTACAAAGTATGAGTGACACACATGAAAAGCATGAGAGACATACTTGCAGACTGACCAGAATGATGCTGCAAAATGCTCCTTCCCAGCAAGAAAATTGTTAATGGAAGGGTGTATTTTTGTGAAGATTTGAGTCACAGGCCATACACAGCAAGACTGCATCATCACATATTCAGGGATTATGGCAAACTTACAATTAAACTGAGATTCAAAAAAGAACTTTATTTTTATAAATTTTAACTTCTATATTGTTAAGTTATATTTTACCATCTTAATTTTAGTGGGATTGTTTACATTTTCATACTACGGTTTCTATTTGCCAGCAATAGGAAAATAACAATTAAAAAAGCATTTCCAGAAATGAAATCATATATATTGCTTATGGATTTTCTTATACTTTTAACTGTAGATTTATATTCTTTTTAAGCAATTCTACATGTTTTTACCTCTCTTATTCTGAGTATCCTAAAAGTAATATCCTGGACTTTAAATGAGTAAACTTTAACAGAAATCTTTGAGTTTTAAGTGAATCAAGAAGAATAAATGTAAAAAGTGAGTCCCAACCCCATGCAGGTATCCTTTAGGTTAAAAGGATTCAGGATTTAATTACTCTCAAAGTCTGAGTATTGCAGGGTTTTACATGTCTTAGTCTTATAATTTATAAAACGTAGCCTACATATGGTTAAATCTTCAACCTGTGTTTTTATGCCATGCTTATAACATACATATGCTATATTTTTGTTTATTAATTTAATTTTTATCAAGTAAAAGAAAAATATCCTTAACTATAAAAAAGGTTTAATACTTACAGAATGTAGGGAAACTCCAACAAGCATTATACACTAATCATAAAGAGAAAATAATGCCATGTTGCTCTCCACATCAAACAATAAAAGCAGTGTCCTTATTCTTTAACAGGAGAACATTGAAAAAGTATCTGAAAGACCGAACGCTCAGCAACGTGAAATTTCTGAAACTTTGCCATTGCCAGAGTTATTTCAGAACCATTTGGTATATCTCACATCTCAACATTTCTCATTCACAAAATATAGTCTACTGAGACTTGAACTATTTCTGCTAGTTACTGGTTAATGTTTAGTCTGTATTATTGATAAAAAAACCTAAATGCATTATAATGATGAAGAATGTAAATATTGCTCTGATTCACGTAGTCAAATGTGTAGCTTGTTATGCTTTTTATGCTAAAACAACTTATCAGAAAACATGATACTAAACAACTTCCAAAAAATATTTAATGAATATGTTCCTTAAAGGCATACAGAAAACATGAGTGAAACATATAAAGCTCTCAAGGACATTATGTATGAAATATATAATTTATATGTCAAAACACAACAAGGTGAATGTCCTGAACAATGATGAGATACACTGTGTAACGGCTTACTTAATTTCAAATATCTATTTGAACATGTCCTTAGAACTAAATCACTATCAAAATACCAGGTACCTCCAAATTCAGTCATGGATACAGCTATGGATTCATTCATTGCCTTGAAGTTAAGATAGAGTTATATTTTGAAGTGAGGTAATAGCTCTATGCTTTAATTTGCTTTTTTTCTTAATGAGGTATCATAGAATCACAGAATGGTTGCAGAGGAAGTGACCTCCAGAGAGGTCCCATCTAGTTAAAATCTCCCACTCAAAGGAGGTTCAGCTAGAACAGGCTGGTGAGGACCAAGTTCAGTTGGGTTTTGAATATCTCCATAGATGGAGACTCCACACCTTCTCTGGGAAACCTGTTCCAGTGTTTGACCACACCTACAGTGAAAAAGTTCTTTCACATTGAAGTGGACTTCTCTGCATTTCAGTTTGTGCCCATTGCCTCTTGTCCTCCCACTGAACACCATTAAGGGTGTGGCTCCATCTTCCTTACTCCTTCCCATTAGGGAGTTGATACTCTGAAATACTTTAACATTGCTTAACAGTGTAACACAAATAATATAAAATGTGAGTAGCAGAATCTAGACTGACAAGCTGTCAGTTTCCTTGAAAAGGATCAATAGATTTAAAACAAAAATATGCAGAAGCCAATGTCCGTGATATGGTATTTGTCTAAGATTTAGCCAGACATTTGAGCATAAGTTTTTGAGTAGGCTGGTTTAAAAATAAATCAAGACTAAAGGGAGATACCTCGGGCAGGATTGAAAAGCTTGGTGAGGGGAAAAAGATCACTTGATTTTGTGAAAAATTATTATGTTCCCTGAAAAAGAAAGAAGTGAGGCTAGAGAGGCCTGAGAAGGTACTGGATTCTTGTTCGAGAGCCCTGTCTCTGCAGAAAAGACTTTGAAGAGCTGAAATCTTAGCTAACATAAGGAAGAAAAAGGCCAGCAGCCTGTATTTTTTTTTTTCTGGATTTGGTCTAAAAAATGCTATTTGAAGACACTAATGGATGGCATTTGAGAGCTAATCAGGGATTTGTTTTTGAGAAGCAAAGGAAATATTTTTAATGTCAAAGATTCAACTTTGCTAAACCAGTATTATAGAGGTGATAAAAGAATTTTGATACAATACTAAGAAAAACAGAGGAGGCTGAAAGAAAAAGAAAGAAAGAAAAAAAAAACCAATATCCAGGAATAATTCTCCCCCTATGAGTATAGCAGAGAGGATGATACATTAGTGTAATAAGACATTTTAATTGAAGAGAAATTGCCACTATTTTATATTAGCAAAAACAATACTGTTTTGTTATGTTTATAATCTTCATGATGCTCTTTAAATGGCTTCTTGACACTGCAGAATAATTCTCATCTTGGATAAACACCCAAAAGGTCACACATAATATGAACATCTTATGCTTCATTAAAATATCCAAAGCCCAAGAAAATTGTGTTGACGCAGATCAAATACATCGTGTAACATGTCAACAAGGTCTACTGGTTAATTTATTCTAAAAATATCTTTCTGCCAGTTCATCCAATGATCATTTCTCTCATCCTAGTTCACAGAGAAGAATAGTTTGAAAGTAAGAAGTGACATTATTCCATTTCTACAAGAAATATTTCTCAATCAGCATTTTTGGTTAGTAAGATCATTATGGACAAATTGTTGTCATATACTTGACTTTGAAACAGGAATATCTTTCAGGAATATCAAAACAAATTATTGTTTGCAATATGATCTCTTTAAAATACTTGCTTCCATACTTCAGCTTGAATGTTTTAAATAAATATAAGATAAAATGTTAGGAAAAAAACCCACAAAATGTAGTTTAGAGTTCCATTTCTAGGTAGAATATACCGTTCTATGTAAATAATACATAGAAGACATTTGCTGAGATATATTCTGATTAAGAATATACAGAATATACAGAATTCAGAAAAAGTACATTTAAATTGCTCTAATCTGGGATGTTGTGGTGAACATGTTGAATACGAATCAAGAGCATGCAACAAAAAAAGTTAATCACATAATGGTCTATTTTAGAAAGAGAGTATTCATTTCTGTTCATCACTTGTGAAACTGTAAGAAGAGTACTGTGTCCAGTTTTGGCTTCCGCAGTATAGGAAAGACACTAACATACTGGAGTAAATTCAGTGGAGGACCACCAAGGTGGTCAGAGGGCTGGAGCACAGGATGAACAAGCCTAGAAACCAGGCTTAGAACATGACAAAATTTGGGTTGATAAAAGGAAAAAAAGATTACTGTGACAGTGATGACACATGGCAACAGGTTTTCTGAAGTGGTTGTGAATCTCCATCCTTGGAGATTTTCAAACTCGACTGGACATTGCTCTGAGCAATGTGTTGTAACTGGATGTGGTTTGTGTTAGAAGTAAATCTTGATTACTGATGGGTTTCCTCTCTAAAGTACATGATTCTGTGATTCAATATAGTAGGAATTAAACCTGGAAGGTCAGATTTATCCCTGGTGTCACTGCAGATACAAAATCATCAAAACGAATTTGAGAAGAGGTATTTGGGTTCATTGCTGGTTTATACTAATTAAAAGTGATAGCTAAATGCAAACTCCAAATGTGCTCTATCATGTAAGGCCCCCTCATGGGGACTTCAGCTTCTGCTGTAATATAATTTATTGGTTCTGTTGTATTTTTAGAAGAGACACAATTGAGGGAAACATGTTTCATAGGCATGGCTTTTATTAGTTTGCCTCCCTTTAAAGAAACTCTGTAGAAACTGGAAGAGTTTAACAGTTAATTCATACAATTTGAAGTAGATGAAATGAATGAGAAAATCCTCATGCTAAAATTAACTTGTTCTCAGTTTGCTGCAGATAACTTCCAAAACCAAAAGATGTCCCAGCAGAATGATGTTTTCTTCGAACTAAAAGGAATAACATTCAAAGTTTCTATTGGCCTTAGGCACTGCAGAACTTAATCGTCAGAAAGATTGCAAATCCATTCTCCTTAATACTTCATGCAATGATTAATATAACTTTTTTTCCATCTTTTCACAAATATCTGCCTTACTGCAGGTTAGATCTTGCACTGGCCCTATCAGAAGAGTGAAGAAATATTTTAAGTTCAGTCAGTGAGGTTATACTGTGGACCAGTGCTCAGGTACAGCAAGCTTCATTAAGTAATGAACAGCCTGGAACAGGCTGCCCAGAGAAGTTGTGGAGTCTCCTTCTCTGGAGACATTCAAAACCCGCCTGGACGCGTTCTTGTGTGATATGGTCTAGGCAATCCTGCCCCGGCAGGGGGATTGGACTAGATGATCTTTTGAGGTCCCTTCCAATCCCTAACATTCTGTGATTCTGCGATTCTGTGTAATCCTCACAAGCCCACAAACATTAGGTCCTACTCTCCAGCAGCCAAAATACATCTCATGCTAAGGCTTGTTCTTGGGCTTTCCCAGTTGCCACCAACCAGTATCCTGAACACTGACATTTGTAATGTTCCAGAGAAAGTAATTTGCCTTGCAAAATAATGCATTTGTGATCTCTCTAGAATTATATAAAGGAAAAAAAAAAAGGGAATTCACCTAAAATTTCAGTTTGCCTCAACTTGTCGAATCCACTCAGAAGTAAAAGACACTGTGGGTGATACTGACCAGAGTCTTGAAGTTATTGCCTTAAACCTACAAGTCTAATGACCCAAGTGAATAGACTTAATGCATCTCTTTAGGTGAAAACCAATTAAAAGCTTCTAATTAGAACCAGTTAGAATAAAGGCTTTTATTTTCCTTGATTATCAACCAGAAGAAAAACAAACAAGACATTTTTTAGGGGTATCCAGTATATTTTTTTTCTTTTCCTTTTGTAAGACATTTCTTTATACTGGAATGCAAAGTTACTCTAAGTGTTAAGATTACTACAATGGCTGAAGGTTTGAAAAGAATCAAAATTCTTACATTTGAATATTATTTTCAGTCAATTGCAATTAAGCACAGGAAGAGACAGTAGTATGTCATTTTATTTCAGGAATACTGTAACTATTTTTTAATTAGAATAGTATATAATAAAAGACACAGTTCCAACAACATATATTGTAAAAATGGATTTTACTGTAATGTACCTAGTTTATCATTCTGAAAATAATTTTACTGGCTATAATTTCCCTGCACTTTTATGGTACATTTTCTAGATGGTCAGAGAGTGAATTCATAGACACATTCCTTTATGAGACAAGTTGTTAAAACTAGACAACATATTTGGGTAGAAATATAGCGCATTCTTTGCTGTTGCTAAAAAGACAATATATTTATTGCAAAGAGAAATCCATCTTTTTCATAAGCAATGCATCTAATCTCAGAGACAACATATATAGAATAGCCAATATGTCTATATCAAAAAAAGCGAAGCGTCTGTTTCAACAAGTGACATTTCTAATTTGATAAGAAATCACTTTGGTTTTCTAGTTGATAGTTGATATCTGTCACAATACAAAATCTTTCTTATTTGCAGGTTTGAGCAGATGATGCATGTAGTATATGTTCTGATAGTCAGCACATATGTTTCAATAAGAAATATAACTGATTCAAGTACAATGTATCCGATTCAAGAGGAAGACCATCTCATGTGATGGATAATTTATGAATGTCTTTCAAAAGATTATATACTTATGACCTATATCAAATGCACTGAACATTGCATTTTTTCAGTGTCTGGTCTGTAAGATTTTCTTGATCTCAGTAATTCATGTTTTATATTCCTGTTAGTATTCTAACTTATCCATATCACTTGTACTTTTGCAAACGAAAAATAGATGTTATAAGAAACAAAACAACACATTACATCTTCAATAAATTCAATCGCAACTCCATTTCCAAATCAACTGTGATACTCCAGTCTCTCAACACCACAACATTGTACTACCTCAGTAAAAGCAGTATTAGTATTTTTTCACCTTAAACACTTTGCAAATGTTTTACTAGGTTTTTAAGGTAAAGTTTACATAACAAATAATTTAGAAAATAAGGGAAATAGTGTTCCTAAAAATACACATGCTCACATTAAATCTACCCAATCCATACACTTTTGTTCAACTTTTCCAAGTAGCCTTAAGCAGTTAAAGGTCTTTCTTCTACATTAAACTCGCAATTTCATGAGGTTATAATCTATTTGATAATTTTTTTGAGGTTGCAAAATTCAAATTAATTAAGTTCGATCTTATTCCCACTGTTGTACATATCTACAAATGCATTATTTCTCCTCTTTTTCTGACATTTCCTGTACGTTTCTCAAGAAAACTTATCTGGGTTTGTGGCGCTTATTAACAGTAAATAAATTCTCATTTTTATTTCAATTTTAACAGATGTATTTCATCAAATTATTATTAGTAGAAAATTCAATTTTCATTTTCTATGTGTAACAGTGATAGAAACACATTAGTAATTCTCTTAAATTATACTTCTCTAATATTGTAATTTTAATTTAAAAAGAAATAGGTAGAATAACTTTATGTAGAACTGACAAACTTCCCACTGTAATTCAGGTAAGTGTATGTTATTTCCTATTCATATTATGAGGAACATTTCAACTATTGCAGTGGAGATAAATATTGTGAAGTACGGTTTTACTTTTATGTAAGAAATGGCTTGTTGTTTAGTGAGCCCTGAAAAAAAATGGCCAATTTAATCAACAGGCCAACTAACTAATTGCACTACAGTCTGCATGATTACAGTTTGTAGTCATGTGGCATGGAAGAACAATACAAAAAACTAGAAAAGATGCCATATTGTGTCAAATGTATTGTACTACTTGTGTGTTATTCTGCCTGCAATGGTGGCAGATGCTCTTTAGGAAGAACTTGCAGTCCTGTCCGTGAACTGAGGTCTGTTCCCGACATTACCACTCCCTCTCCACTCTCTCCCCAGGCAGTGCACAATAGCTGAATGACGGCAAATTCCCTTTCTTACCTTCTGCTAGATCTTTTATCTATGAATTTACCTAATCCCTTCTTGCACCTGCAAATACTGTCTGGTTCCACAGCCTCCTGCAGAAATAGATTCGAAAAATCCAATAACTGCCATGTAAAAAAATTGCTATTTTAGCTATATTAAACCGATCTTGTATTAAACTGAAGGGGCCCTACAGGAAAGCTGGAAAGAGACTTTTTACAAGGGCAAGTAGTGACAGGATGAGGGGGAATGGTTTTAAACTGAAAGAGGGTAGATTTAGATTAGATATTAGGAAGAAATTCTTTCCTGTGAGGGTGGTAAGACACTGGAACAGGTTGCCCAGAGAAGTCGTGGATGCCCCCTCCCTGGCAGTGTTTAACGTCAGGTTGGATGAGGCTTTGAGCAACCTGGTCTAGTGGAAAAGTGTCCCTGCCTGAGGCAGGAGGGTTGGAACTAGATGATCTTTAAGGTCCCTTCCAACCCAAACCATTCTATCATTCTGTGATTCTATGTTTTGCCCACTGATTCAACACAGTCAGGTCTTAAGAGAATTCCTTATCATTGTCATCATATTTGACCATCCAAAAAAACTAGTTTCATCATAAACTTAGAAGTTTCAGTGTACACTCCTTTCCCCATGTAATTAAAAAATAGCATTCTCCAACTTCTGTACAAACATGTTTGTCTGTCCAGAAAGATATGTAGGCCTCGTTTAGCACCTTGCAGAGTCAGGTAAAATGCTACATTGCAATTTAAAAGGGGGATTCAGAGGAAACCAGGTACTAGCCTGTTATCAAACTCTTTGGAACCCTAACATAAAGTGAATTGTGAAATTAACTGAAGAAACCCCGTTCCAAATTTGAAAAACCTTAAAAACCAGTTTCAGTCTTTTCAAACTGTAAGTAAAGAAAACCCCAAACATACCTACTCTCTTTCAGGAGCGACACACCTTGAACTGTCTTGTATCTGAAGAATGTCTTAAAAGTGGTCCGGCACATTACAGGAAATTTATGATTAATCTTGTAGGAAAGACTTTTTTTCTTTTTTTTTTTTTTTGTCTTTTTTTGGGTGCCAGGAGCTAGATAACTCAGAACAGGATGTGATCACTACAATGTAACAACATACTGGGAGATTTTTGGCATGCTGCAATAGACCTTTTAAAGTTTAGGAGTACTTATTCTTCAGAGCCAAATCTGAAATTTAGGAAAGGCTAATGTTACCCTGGCACTCAAGGGTAACAGAGACGTCGCCTGTGTCAGGTGTGAACAGGTCGACGACCTGATCTCCTTGGTGGCCCAACTCAAGGAGAAGGTGGAAAGGTTAAGGAGTACAAGAGCATCCCAGGAAGAGGTTGGCGGGCAGTGCTGTTCCCTGCCTGTCCTGGGGAAAACAGACGGGCCTAATGCTCCCCGGGTAGTGGAGGATCCTCTTCCTCCTCCACAAGGAGCAGGAGGAGACCTAGGGGATGGGGGGGAATGGAGGCAGGTCCCTGCTTGGGGTGGCAGGTGAATCCCATCCTGACATTCCTCCCCTCCCCGCGTCCCCCTGAAGAACAGGTATGAGGTGATGGAGCCTGAGCATCTTCCTGAGCGTCAGGAAGACACGAATCTAGGTAAAGGACCTTCTAAGGGGCTACGTAAACAGAAGCAACCAACTAGGAGGGTTGCAACCAGCTCCAAAAAGGAGAAAAGAAAAGTAATTGTTATAGGCGACTCCCTGCTAAGGGGAACGGAATTTTTAAGCTTAAGCACCCATCAGTAGAAATTAATCTGACCAGTTTCTCCGTAACACTTTTGATGTCATACACTGCCCTTTTGGGGTCTCCATTAAGAGTAGCTGTTGTGGTTTTCTAACAGTGGCTACCATATTATTATAATAATTTATATTATAAAATTAATATAAAGTCCAGACCCAACTCACAGGGAAGTCTGCTGCCTCCCTGGGGCTCGGGTAAGGGATGTTGCCAGGAGGATTCCTCAACTGGTGAGGCCCTCTGACTACTACCCAATATTAGTATTCCAGGTGGGTAAGGATGAGATTGAAGGGAGAAGTCCCAGGGCAATCAAAAGGGACTTCAGGGCCCTGGGGCGTTTGGTAAAGGGGGTAGGTGCACAGGTTATATTCTCTTCAATTCCTTTGGTGTTAGGTGAAAATAGGGAAAGGACTATGAAAATACAACAGTTTAATATGTGGCTAAGAGACTGGTGCTGTAGGTGAGATTTTGGGTTCTTTGACCACGGGGTGGCTTTCATGGTACTGGGTCTGCTTATGCTGGATGGGGAACACCTGAGTCAGAAGGGAAAAAGTGTTATGGCCCAGAAGTTGGCAGGGCTGATCAAGAGGTCTTTAAACTAGGTTCAAGGGAGGAGGGGGATAAGACCAGGGCAACTGCAAATGAACCTAGGGGTGACAGGCCTGCGTCGGGGGCAAGGCCACTAGCCCAGCTGAAATGCATTTACACCAATGCACGCAGTATGGGCAACAAACAGGAAGAGCTAGAGGCCACTGTACAGCAGGAAGGTTATGATGTGGTTGCCATCACAGAAACGTGGTGGGATGACTCTCATGACTGGGGTGCTGCTATGGATGTCTATAAGCTCTTTAAGAGGGACAGGCGAAGCAGGAGAGGCGGTGGGGTAGCATTGTATGTTAGGGAGTGCTTGGACTGTGTCGAAATTGAGGAAGATGGTGAGGATGACAAGGTTGAATGTTTATGGGTAAAGATCAGGGGGAAGGTCGGCAGGGCAGACATTACGGTGGGAGTCTGTTATAGACCACCCAACCAGGATGAGCAGGCGGACGAGGTGTTTTACAAGCGGCTGTCAGAAGCCTCCTGGTCGCCGGCCCTTGTACTCGTGGGCGACTTCAACTTGCCGGATGTCTGCTGGAAATACAACATGGCAGAGAGGAAGCAATCTAGGAGGTTCCTCGAATGTGTGGAGGACAACATCCTCATGCAAGTGGTAAATGAGCCCACTAGAGGAGCGGCCCTGCTTGACCTGTTGTTTGTGAACAGAGAAGGACTAGTGGGAGATGTGAGGGTCAGTGGCGTCTTGGGAATAGCGACTATGAAATGTTAGAGTTTTCGATAGTGGGGGAAGTAAGGAGGGGCAAGAGCAGAACTTCTGCCTTAGATTTCTGCTGGGTAGACTTTAGCCTTTTTAAGAGGTTGGTGGACCGAGTCCCTTGGGAGTCGGTCCTGAAGGGCAAAAGAGTCCAGGAAGGCTGGACATGCTTCAAAAGGGAATTGCTAAATATTCAGGAGCAGGCTGTCCCAGTGTGTAGGAAGACAAGCCGTTGGGGAAAAGCTCAATTAGAGCTTGATTTGGCTGCTACAGTCAAATACAACAAAAAAAAGCTTGTACAAATCCATTAACATCAAAAGGAGGGTCAAGGAGAGCCTCCACCACTTGCTGAATGAGGAGGGTAGTGTAGTGTCAGGGGATGAGGAAAAGGCAGAGGTGCTCAATGCCTTCTCTGCCTCCGTCTTTAATGTCAAGACCAGTTGTCCTCAGGAGACTCGGCCCCCAGAGCCTGAAGTTAGGGACAGGGGGCTGTGTGAACCCCCCATAATCCAGGAGGAGATGGTTAGTGACCTGCTGTGCCAGTTGGACACCCACAAGGCTATGGGCCTGGATGGGATTCACCCCAGAGTAATGAAGGAACTGGCAAATGAACTTGCCAAACCACTCTCGATTATCTACAGGCAGTCCTGGTTAACTGGAGAAGTTCCAGCTGACTGGAAATTAGCAAATGTAACGCCCATCTACAAGAAGGGTCGGAAGGATGATCCAGGGAACTACAGGGCTGTCAGAGTGACCTCGGTGCCAGGCAAGGTGATGGACCAGATCATCCTGAGTGCCATTACACGGCACATGCAGGACAATGGGGGCATCGGGGCCAGCCAACATGGATTCATGAAAGGCAGGTCCTGCTTGACCAACCTGGTCTACTTCTATGACCAAGTAACCCGCTTAGTAGATGAGGGCAGGGCTGTGGATGTAGTCTATCTAGACTTCAGTAAGGCATTTGACACTGTCTCCCACAGCATCCTCCTAGACAAACTGTCTGCCCGGGGCTTGGATGGGTGGACTCTTCGATGGCTTAAAAACTGTCTGGATGGCTGAGCCCAGAGAGTGGTAGTGAATGGGGCAAAGTCCAACTGGCGGTCGGTCACTAGCGGTGTTCCCCAGGGCTCAGTTCTGTGGCCGGTGCTGTTCAATATCTTTATAGATGATCTAGACGTAGGGATTGAGTGCACCCTCAGCAAATTTGCAGATGACACCAAGCTGGGTGGGAGTGTCGATCTGCTGGAGGGTAGGAAGGCCCTACAGAGGGATCTGGACAGGTTAGATAGATGGGCCGAGACCAACGGCATGAGGTTCAACAAGAACAAGTGCCGGGTCTTACACTTCAGCCACAACAACCCCATGCAGTGCTACAGGCTGGGGGAAGAGTGGTTAGAAAGCAGCCTGGCGGAAAGCGACCTGGGGATGCTGATCGACAACCGGCTAAACATGAGCCAACAGTGTGCCCAGGTGGCCAAGAAGGCCAATGGCATCCTGGCCTCTATTAGGAATAGTGTAGCCAGCCGGTCTAGGGAAGTGATCGTCCCTCTGTACTCGGCACTGGTGAGGCCGCACCTTGAATACTGTGTCCAGTTCTGGGCCCTGCACTTCAAGAAAGACGTTGAGGTGCTGGAGCGAGTCCAGAGGAGGACGACCAAGCTGGTGAAGGGTCTGGAGGGTATGACCTATGAGGAACGGCTGAGGGAGCTGGGGTTGTTTAGGCTGGAGAAGAGGAGGCTCAGAGGTGACCTTATTGCAGTCTACAACTACCTGAAAGGAGGTTGTAGTGGAGTGGGAGTTGGCCCCTTCTCCCAGGCAACTAGCTATAGGACAAGAGGACATAGCCTCAAGCTTCGCCAGGGGAGGTTCAGGTTGGACATTAGGAAGAATTTCTTTTCAGAAAGGACTATTAGGCATTGGAATGGGCTGCCCAGGGAGGTGGTGGAGTCACCATCTCTGGATGTGTTTAAGAAAAGACTGGACATGGCACTTAGTGCCATGGTCTAGCTGACATGGTGGTGTCAGGGCAACAGTTGGACTCGATGATCCCAGAGGTCCCTTCCAACCTGGTTGATTCTGTGATTCTGTGATTCTGTTTCTGTGTATATGATCTAAAAATGATTTCTTTTAAGCTTTTCAGGTGGTTTATTATATGTTTATTACCTTGAGGAAAGGTAATCCTACGTATTAGAATGCTGGTACTGATCAGTCATTTTAAAATTTGTCCTGGAGAATATTAACTAGGTATTTATAGGAATATTTTAACTCTAAAGTTATGGAAGATGAACTCCAGCCCTTGGAGTGTGGTTTTGACGTCACTTACATTGATCTGAAGTAACAATTTTCCTCCCACTGAAGATGAGTGCAATGAGAGGAAGTTCTGGTTCTGAGTTTAAATGACAAATCATTGCTGGTGATGTTTGAAAAGATCCTCAGCATGTAGATTCATTCTGTGCAAACACTGTGTTGTCCGAAATTGTCAGGGCACTACTCAGAGTCTTACACTCAGAGCTAAAGGTAGACATGAATTTTCACAGTTTGCATAGAATAGGAAAATTGAGCAGTCACAGAAGGGTACAGATATCATATGATTTGAAGGGAAGTCAAAGTTGGAAGCTTTTAAAGTAACACCTGAGTCTTCTTCCTCTTTATTTTATTTGTTTTACTTGTTTCTCTTAGGAAGCAGAAATATCCAAATATTTCAAAAGACATACTAAACTCACATTATAGCAGTCATGGTCACTTGGCAGACTATTTTCTCCGGGTCTCTGTTCCAGGTGCCTGAACGTATTTCAAGTGAGAGGTCTGGTCACTAATGCTGTTCATGATGGGACCTTATTGCTCAACCAAATATTTCAGATTGGGCATCTGGATTACCTGTGCAGTTTCTAGCAGTCTCAACAGGTTAAACAGATCTTGGAGTTTCCTTGAAGCATCTAAAGAAACAGGGCACATGTGGTGGCATTAAGGAACAACGGATAAGCAGATGAAAAGCAGGAATAAAATTCAAGCCATTTGTTCTAAATAATAAGAATCCTTCTAAATAGTAAGGAAAGATAAAAGGTAGCTGGATCTCAAGGAATACAAATCTTAACCACTTGAGAGTGGAAGGAGAAATCGTTTCTTAGAGGTTTATCATCTGATGAAAAAAAGCCAAGAGAAACAAATGTTTTAGAAAAGCACAGAAACTTGATTTTCTTGGAAACGCTGTCTTGCTCAAGAAATAAGGTAATTTATTGGGAAATATAAAACTAAAAATTATATATGATTATAGTAGAAATGCTACTGTAAAATCATAGTTTTCTTATAGGTTTCTTCTCTTTCCTGCTTGTCTTATGATGTTTATATTTCAGCTTCCCAGAAAAGACACTGATTACAGGAATGACAGAACTTCCACTTGTTTAGTACTAAGACCTATGAAATCTTCCATGAATTAACACTTATGTTGTTGATCTACTGCTGTTCCATCTTAGGCAGTGATTTGCCTTACTTCTGAATATCAAACATTGTTAGTGCTCAATTTCTGGAAACCATGTCTGACTAGATACTGAAGTAAAGACGCCCCGTTGACCGGCTTCTGTCAACAGAAAAAGCAGTGCAAAAGCTGAAGAAAGGAATATAAGTAGCAAACTGCCTATATGTCTTATGTTTTATCTACACTTAAAATTCATTTTTTAGTGGTGGCACTTCTGGTTATTATACAGAGTGCTGACATGGGGCTAGTGAGGTTTTCTAAAGTGTCTCAAAAAAAGTTAAAACTGAACAGCATTAAAAGGTTATCTTTTTCACATTTTTTATTCATGGATCTACTTTCAAAGCACTAGCTGACTTTACTAAGGCGGGGGGAATTCTTGGGAATAATTTTCCTTCAAAGGGTAGCTTAGTGTAAAAATTCTTCTTATTAGGTATTTTTAATAGTACTTGAGAAGAAATGTTGAAAGCAAATATTCAAGCAGACTCCATTTTCAAACGTTTGTCATGCATTTCAATCCTTAAGAGACAACAATAAGACATGACACAATCTTAGCAAAGTACAATGAGAAAAAGACAATGAATTTTAAAAATATTTTAAAATCTAAAATTTAAAATTAATAGACTCTCTTATTCAGAATGTAATGAAGATAATTAGTTCTAAACCAGAATACACACATTTAAGAATATGTGTTAAGCAGGAGTCTCTCTGCCATTATGGTTTAACTATATAAATTTTATAAGTTTTAGCTCACCAAGCTTTCCTTACAGGTCTGTGTTCTACTTTTGTTTTCTGGATAATAACCTGGATGATGAAAGATGAAAAGACTCCAAAAAGGAAAAGAAAAGTTGTCTACTAACAATTTTAAATAATCTCATGTAGGTATAAAAATCAAAAGCAAAGTACAATTCCTCATTAACCCCAAAACTATAGTAAGCTTTGTAGGAGGAGAAGTACCTAATGAAAAAATAAAAAAGTAATTCAGACAGTCAGCCAAAGCCAGTATTAAACCAGGAATAAGTTAGAACAGTACCTTAGAGTATCTTATATTTTTTTTTTTTGCTTGTTTGTTTCCTTAGGATATCATTAATTTCTGTAAAAACAAATAAAAAGCACATAATTCATCTAGTTTTTGATTCTTGTTTATAATTCAGACTTGAAATCCATTGTCTCAATCTGTAAAATAACAACAAGATTTGAAGTATATGAGAAATCCGCTCAGTTTCTGTTAAACATGAACTGAGTGACAAAATGTCAGGGACCTGAAGGCACTGCCAGCCCTGTCTCTGTCCATCCCCCGGGGCTCCCCACACCATGCCCATAGCCCAGGACCCCATGTTAGCCCCCCACCCAGGGTCCATCAGTCCCTACCCCAGTGACACCACAGGATTAAAGATATTTCTATTCCAGTGAATAATACCAGAATCAGACATTTGTCATTCAAGTGAATCAGAGCTAATGTTATGTAGCGGAGTATCAAATACTTGACAATAGTGGTTTTCACAACAAATTTTGAAAGTCACACTGTCCAGGCAACTTACAATCTCTATCCTAAGATGCCTTATTATATATTATTTCAAAATATTTTAAACTTATAAAGCAGTACAGTTTGGATACAGTACATTTCTAGAACTGTTCAATGTATAGAAGTAAATCCTTTTCCCCCAGTATGCAATTTCCTAAGGTTTTTTTGCTTTGTTCTTTTTTTTTTCTTGAAAGAAAATACTAAGTATGTTACAACAACAAAAGAGGTATCAATGACAGACATTTTCACCAGTACCAATATCAGAAGCCTAAAAGAATCGAAGTAATTCACTATATTTTCAAGTACAGTCAGTAAAATTATCTGTGATTGTCAGAATTCTCACATACAGCAACAAATTAGATCACAATGTTAGATATTAATAATACCATCTTTCCCATATTCACTAAATTTTCAAGTACAGTTAGTAAAACTCTGTGTGATTATGTCAGGATTCACATACAGCAACAAATAAGATTACAGTGTTAGGTATTAATAAACCTGTGTCCTGGTTTGGCCTAAACCAGGCCGATTTTCCTTTCAGTGATTTTTACTTTCAGCTAAGTCTCCTCTAAGTAACTGCACTTTCTGAAACTAACTGCATGTTTTTGCAGACAGTGTCTGCTTCCAGGACTGATAACGCTCGAAGTTTGTAGTTATCACTGAGGCACCGGTAGGGATGTTGTGCAGAAAGGCTCTTGCTGTACTTATTCTTGAGAGAAACCAAGGTCACTGCTGAATTCCTCACTGCTTACGAGTGAAGAGCCGAAGGGGGGTCGCAGCTGCAGGGGGGAGCGGACAGGGCAGGTGACCCAAAATTGACCAACGAGGGTATTCCATCCCATACACGTCATTCTCAGTATAAAGCGGGGGGATCACGAGGGTCTCGCTCTTTTTCTGCTATGGCCGGTGTCCAGGGAGGACTCCGTCTGTTTTCCTGCTGCCCCCGATCCCGATCCGTGCGTTCCTGAATCCAGCTCTCGACCATCGCTAGGCCCAGGCTGGGCCTTCCCGGAGCCTGCCCTGCAGTGCCGGTGGTGACGTGGCTGACTTCAGGGGAGCTCAATCTTGGTTTTGTATATATATTTGTATATATTTGATTATTTCTATTATTATTATTATACTTTTTTTTCATTATTATAGTTTATTAAAACTGTTTTAATTTTCCAACCCAGAAGTCTCTCTCCCTTTTCCCTTTCCCTTTCCCTCTGGGGGGAGGGGGAGGGATAACAGAGGGCATCTGCCGCAGGTTTAATCGCCAGCCCAGCTTTAAACCGTGACAGATTTATTGGCGCCCAACGTGGGGCTCGAGAGAAGCTCCGACAGGTTGCTCTGATAAGTCAAATCCCAGCTCCAGTGGGAGGAGATCCGGAGAGCTCAGCCAAGAGAGTATCAGATTTCTTCCTTTGAGATTTACGAGGGGTTGGAAATTAAAACAGATAGCTAAGATGGTAATGTCATTTGTGAGCCTTGTGTTACCTCTTCTCTTTATAAAGCTTGTTTTACAGTTATGTGTAATGATACCTTACTTGCCGTATGCGCTGTGTGTTAGTGCTTACATGTGGTTTAACAGGGCGTGCTGGTCAAAACGTGTCGTTTCGGTATGGGTTGTGATACTGATTTATGTCGTGATAAACTGGGCAGTCATTATTCCGATCTCTTATCTCTATGATACAATGATGGGCAGCTTTAATCGCGAATCCGTAGCTGCGCACACCGGGCGTCTTTTAACTGATTTTGATAGTATCTGCTCCTTTTTTGCCAAGTTGATTCCTGCAAAATTCGAACAGGGCATGTTGTTATTTTTGGGTGTCCTGAATGTGTTACTGGTGTGCTATGTGATTAGATGTCGGTGCAGCAACAGCGGGAGGTATCATGCTGCCCCTGTAACCAGGAGAAAACACCGAAAGAAATCAGCTAGTAAAGTGAAGGATGATGACTCAGAGCCTTCTAAGGCAGAGCCAGCACGGGACCCAGGTGAGGGCCCTTCTCAGTCAGAGTCAGGGCCTGACACAGAGGGGGGTTTCCTTGATCGTCTTTTTAAAGAAGGCCCATTACACAAGAAGGACAAGAAAGGTCCTTCTAAAGCAGAACAATCACAGGAGGACTCGGACTCGGAAGTAGAGATAACCTACCACTCCTTATCCCTGAAAGAACTGCGAAATATAAGAAAAGATTTTAGTCGTTATGACGGTGAGCCAATTATTACCTGGTTGCTCCGATGCTGGGATAATGGGGCAGATAGCATAGAATTGGATGGTAGAGAAGCCAGACAGTTGGGATCCCTGTCCAGAGATGGTGGTATTGATAAGATGCTTCCAAGAAGGTCGAACAGTATCAGTCTCTGGAGGCGACTCTTGTCAGCTGTAAAGAGCAGGTATCCCTATAAAGATGATGTTATGAGCCACCTAAGCAAATGGACCACCATAGAAAAAGGTATTAACTACCTTAGAGAACTAGCTGTGCAAGAGATCATTTATAAACACCCTCAGGACATTGTAGATCCTGTAAATCCTGATGAAGTGGAATGCAACCGATCCATGTTCCGGAAGGTTGTGAAGAGTGCTCCACCAACACATGCCCATACATTGTCAATATTAGTCTGGGGAGAAGATGCTATGGCATGACCTAGTGTGGGCGAAATGGCTAACTATATGCGACAGTATGAAGATAGTATTTCTTCCCCACTGCAGGCCCGTGTCTCGGCTGTGGAAAAACTGACAAAGGAGAACAAGGACTCATTTAAACAACTGTCAGACAAACTGTCCAGGATCGAGAATAAACTTGACTCTCTACCTACACAGGCCCGCGTTGCAGCCTTTAGGAGGCAACGCCCTCCTACTTGACTGGCTCAAAGGAAACGGAACACATCACGAGGTATCCTGTGGTTTACCCTGCGTGATTATGGGGAGGACATGAACAGATGGCATGGACAACCTACCAGTACCCTACAGGCACGAGTACGTGAGTTGCAAGCTAACAGAAATACTAGTGAGAATTTTCCTAGGAGGATGGCTGCTCCAGTTACCAATGAGCAGGACCCCAGTCAGGGTAGATGGGCCTCAAATCCCTTTTTTCCAAGAGTGAATAGGGGAAATGAAGGTCCAATCCCCGTGAGCTGCACCAATCCAACCTTTAATTAGAGGGGCCCTGCCTCCAGCCAGGAGGAGGAGAGGGATAACCGGATTTATTGGACTGTGTGGATTCGATGGCCTGGCACATTAGAACCACAAAAGTATCGAGCCCTGGTAGACACTGGTGCACAGTGCACCCTCATGCCATCGAATCATAAAGGGACAGAATCTGTCAGTATCTCGGGAATAACAGGGGGATCTCAAGAGTTATCTGTATTGGAGGCCGAAGTGAGCCTAACTGAAAATGAATGGAAAAAGCACCCCATTGTGACTGGCCCAGATGCTCCATGCATCCTTGGCATAGACTACCTTAAGGAAGGGTATTTTAAGGACACAAAAGGATATAGATGGGCCTTTGGTGTAGCAGCTGTAGAGACTGAGGACATTAAACAGCTGTCTACCTTGCCTGGCCTCTCAGAGGATCCTTCTGTTGTGGGGTTGCTGAAAGTTGAAGAACAACAGGTGCCAATTGCTACTGCCACGGTGCACCGACGACAATATCGCACCAGTCGAGACTCCCTGATCCCCATTCATAAACTGATTAGACAATTAGAAAATCAAGGAGTGATTAGCAAGACTCGCTCACCCTTTAGTAGTCACAGAATCACAGAATCACAGAATCACAGAATGTTAGGGATTGGAAGGGACCTCGAAAGATCATCTAGTCCAATCCCCCTGCCGGGGCAGGATTGCCTAGACCATATCACACAGGAACGCGTCCAGGCGGGTTTTGAATGTCTCCAGAGAAGGAGACTCCACAACCTCTCTGGGCAGCCTGTGCCAGTGTTCAGTCACCCTCACCGTAAAGTAGTTTTTCCTCATATTTAAGTGGAACCTCCTGTGTTCCAGCTTGCACCCATTGCCCCTTGTCCTGTCAAGGGATGTCACTGAGAAGAGCCTGGCTCCATCCTCTTGACACTTGCCCTTTACATATTTATAAACATTAATGAGGTCACCCCTCAGTCTCCTCTTCTCTAAGCTAAAGAGACCCAGCTCCCTAAGCCTCTCCTCATAAGGGAGATGTTCCACTCCCTTAATCATCTTCGTGGCTCTGCGCTAGACTCTCTCTAGCAGTTCCCTGTCCTTCTTGAACTGAGGGGCCCAGAACTGGACACAATACTCCAGATGTGGCCTCACCAGGGCAGAGTAGAGGGGGAGGAGAACCTCTCTCGACCTGCTGACCACACCTCTTCTAATACACCCCAGGATGCCATTGGCCTTCTTGGCCACAAGGGCACACTGCTGGCTCATGGTCATCCTGTTGTCCACTAGGACCCCCAGGTCCCTTTCCCCTACGCTGCTCTCCAACAGCTCTGTCCCCAACTTGTACTGGTACATGGGGTTGTTCTTGCCCAGATGCAGGACTCTACACTTGCCCTTGTTATATTTCATGAAGTTTCTCCCCGCCCAACTCTCCAGCCTGTCCAGGTCTCTCTGAATGGCTGCGCAGCCTTCCGGTGCGTCAGCCACTCCTCCCAGTTTTGTGTCATCAGTGAACTTGCTGACAGCGCACTCTATTCCCTCATCCAAGTCATTAATGAATATATTGAATAGAACTGGTCCCAGAACCGATCCTTGCGGAACTCCGCTAGACACAGACCTCCAACTGGACTCTGTCCCACTGACCACTACTCTCTGGCTTCTTTCCTTCAGCCAGTTCACAATCCACCTCACTACCCGATCATCCAGACCACACTTCCTCAGTTTAGCTGCGAGGATGCTGTGGGAGACCGTGTCAAACGCTTTACTGAAATTGAGATAGACCACATCCACAGCTTTACCATCATCTATCCACCGGGTTACATCCTCATAAAAGGCTATCAAGTTGGTTGAGCATGACTTCCCGTTGGTGAAGCCATGCTGAGTGCCCCTAATGATCCCCCTGTCCTTGATGTGCCTAGAGACAGCACCAAGAACAAGTTGTTCCATCACCTTTCCAGGGATGGAGGTGAGGCTGACCGGTCTATAGTTACCCGGGTCCTCCTTCTTGCCCTTTTTGAAGACTGGAGTGACATTCGCTTTCCTCCAGTCCTCAGGCACCTCTCCCGTTGCCCACGACTTAGCAAAGATGATGGAGAGTGGCCTAGCAATGACTTGCGCCAGCTCCCTCAGCACCCGCGGGTGCATCCCATCAGGGCCCATGGATTTATGGACATCCAGGTTGCTTAATTGGTCCCTGACCCAGCCCTCATCAACCAAGACAGATTCCTCCTCTATCCTGACTTCTTCTGGGGCCTCAGGGGTCCGGGGCTCCTCAGGACAGCCTCCAACAGTATAGACAGAGGCAAAGAAGGCATTCAGTAACTCCGCCTTCTTTTTATCCTCTGTCTCCAGGGCCCCCACCTCAGTCATCAGTGGGCCTACATTGCCTCTAGTGTTGGCTTTACCTGCAATGTATTTGAAGAAGCCCTTTCTGTTGTCCTTGACCTCTCTTGCAAGGTTTAATTCCAAGGAGGCCTTAGCTTTCCTAGTTGCCTCCCTACATCCTCTGACAACACACTTATATTCCTCCCAAGTGGCCAGCCCCTCCTTCCACGATCTGTACACCTTCTTCTTCCACTTGAGTTTGCCCAGCAGTTCCCTGTTCAACCATGCAGGTCTCCTGGTACCCTTCCTTGACTTCCTACCTGTTGGGATGCTCTGATCTTGAGCTCGGAAGAAGCAGTCCTTGAATGCTAGCCAACTATCTTGGGACCCTTACCTTCTAGTACCCTGTCCCATGGGATTTCCCCTAGCAATTGCTTGAAAAGGCCAAAGTTGGCCCTCCTGAAGTTCAGGGTTGTGATTCTGCTAGCTATTCTGTTCCTGCCACATGAGATCCTGAACTCTACCATCTCATGGTCACTACAGTCCTATATGGCCAGTGCAAAAGTCTAATGGAGAATGGAGATTAACTGTGGACTATCGTGGCCTAAATGAAGTTACGCCACCGCTGAGTGCTGCTGTGCCAGACATGCTAGAACTTCAATATGAACTGGAGTCAAAGGCAGCCAAGTGGTACGCCACTATAGACATTGCTAATGCATTTTTCTTTATTCCCTTGGCACCAAAGTGCAGGCCACAGTTTGCTTTTACCTGGAGAGGTATCCAGTACACCTGGAATCGACTGCCCCAGGGGTGGAAACACAGTCCTACTATTTGCCACGGACTGATCCAGACTGCACTAGAAGAGGGTGGAGCTCCAGAACATTTGCAATATATTGATGACATCATTGTATGGGGTGATACAGCAGCAGAAGTTTTTGACAAAGGGGAGAAAATAATTCAAATTCTTCTGCAAGCTGGTTTTGCCATAAAAAGAGGCAAGGTCAAGGGGCCTGCCCGGGAGATCCAGTTTTTAGGGATTAAATGGCAAGATGGGAGTCGCCAGATCCCGACAGAGGTGATCAACAAAATAACAGCTATGTCCCCACCAACTAACAAAAAGGAAACACAAGCCTTCTTAGGCGTTGTGGGTTTCTGGAGAATGCATATTCCAGATTACAGCCAGATTGTACGCCCTCTTTATCAGGTGACCAGAAAGAAGAATGATTTTCAGTGGGGCCTTGAACAACAACAGGCTTTTGAACAGATTAAACAAGAAATTGTGCATGCAGTAGCCCTTGGACCAGTCCGTATGGGACAAGATGTTAAAAATGTGCTCTACACCTCAGCTGGGGACAATGGTCCTACCTGGAGCCTCTGGCAGAAAGTGCCAGGGGAGACTCGAGGTCGACCCCTAGCATTTTGGAGTCGAGGATACAAGGGCTCCGAGGCCAATTACACCCCAACTGAAAAAGAGATACTGGCAGCATATGAAGGAGTTAGAGCTGCCTCAGAGGTAATCGGTACTGAAGCACAGCTTCTCCTGGCACCCGATTACCAGTACTAGGCTGGATGTTCAAGGGTAAGGTTCCTACTACTCATCATGCAACTGATGCTACATGGAGTAAATGGATTGCATTAATTACACAGAGGGCTCGAATAGGAAACCCTAATCGCCCAGGAATCTTAGAAGTGATCATGGACTGGCCAGAAGGCAAAGACTTCGGAATGCCACCAGAAAAGGAAGTGACACGTGCTGAAGAAGCCCCACCGTATAATGAACTACCAGAGGATGAAAAGCAGTATGCCCTGTTCACCGATGGATCCTGCCGTCTTGTAGGAAAGCATCGGAAGTGGAAAGCTGCTGTATGGAGTCCCATACGACGAGTCACAGAAGCCACAGAAGGACAAGGTGAATCAAGTCAATTCGCAGAGGTAAAAGCCATTCAGCTGGCTTTAGACATTGCTGAACGAGAAAAGTGGCCAAGGCTGTATCTTTATACTGACTCATGGATGGTGGCAAATGCCTTGTGGGGGTGGTTAAAACAGTGGAAGCGAAGCAACTGGCAGCGCAAAGGTAAACCTATTTGGGCTGCTGAACTGTGGCAAGATATTGCTGCTCGACTAGAGAAACTAGTCGTGAAGGTACGTCACGTAGATGCTCACGTACCTAAAAGTCGGGCAACTGAGGAACATCGAAACAACCAACAAGCAGATCAGGCTGCTAAAGTGTTCCAAATAGATTTGGACTGGGAACATAAAGGTGAACTATTTTTAGCTCGGTGGGCTCATGACACTTCAGGTCATCAGGGGAGAGATGCAACATACAGATGGGCTCGTGACCGAGGAGTGGACTTAACTATGGACTCTATTGCACAGGTTATCCATGATTGTGAAACATGCGCCGCAATTAAGCAAGCCAAACGGTTAAAACCTTTGTGTTATGGGGGGGCGGTGGTTGAAATATAAATATGGGGAGGCCTGGCAAATTGACTATATCACACTCCCTCAAACCCGCCAGGGTAAACACTATGTGCTTACCATGGTGGAGGCGACCACCGGATGGCTGGAAACATACTCTGTGCCCCATGCCACTGCCCGGAACACTATCCTGGGCCTCGAAAAGCAAATCTTGTGGCGACACGGCACGCCAGACAGAATTGAGTCGGACAATGGTACTCATTTCAAAAACAGTCTCATAGATAACTGGGCCAAAGAGCATGGCATCGAATGGGTATATCACATCCCCTATCATGCACCAGCCTCTGGGAAAATTGAACGGTATAATGGGCTGTTAAAAACTACCCTAAAAGCAATGGGGGGTGGAACCTTTAAAAACTGGGATAAGCATTTGGCACAAGCTACCTGGCTAGTTAACACCAGAGGATCTATCAACCGAGCTGGCCCTGCTCAGTCAGACCTTTTACATACAGTAGAAGGGGATAAAGTCCCAGTGGTGCATGAAAGGAATCTGTTGGGAAAACTGTCTGGGTTCTTCCTGCTACGGGCAAAGGTAAACCCATTCATGGGATTGCTTTTGCTCAAGGACCTGGATGTACTTGGTGGGTGATGCTGCAGGATGGTGGAGTCCGATGTGTCCCTGAAGGTGATCTGATCTTGGGTGAGAATACTTAATTCTGAACTGCATGATGTTAATTGCTGCATAATACTAACAGTGTTCATAAGTGTCTTTCAGGTTGAAGCAGTGGTGATGAGACCGGAGCTAGCTGCAAGTGGCGTCCAGTAGCCTCCTCGAGACTGACATCTTTAACCTGCAACCCGTGGGCACGAACTGTGACAAAGCTCATATCATCTCTCCTACCCTGGGAGACTCCTAGCCAGATGGAAACCCACAATCCTGAACTAAATGAACTTGATGAACTTTTTTTTTTTGTATAGAGATGAATCATAAACTAATGTTATCTGTATATATTTTAAAATGAAAAGTTAGTGGTGATCTGAGTATGACGTGAATGGTATGGAATAAGGGGTGGAATGTCCTGGTTTGGCCTAAACCAGGCCGATTTTCCTTTCAGTGATTTTTACTTTCAGCTAAGTCTCCTCTAAGTAACTGCACTTTCTGAAACTAACTGCATGTTTTTGCAGACAGTGTCTGCTTCCAGGACTGATAACGCTCGAAGTTTGTAGTTATCACTGAGGCACCGGTAGGGATGTTGTGCAGAAAGGCTCTTGCTGTACTTATTCTTGAGAGAAACCAAGGTCACTGCTGAATTCTTCACTGCTTACGAGTGAAGAGCCGAAGGGGGGTCGCAGCTGCAGGGGGGAGCGGACAGGGCAGGTGACCCAAAATTGACTAACGAGGGTATTCCATCCCATACACGTCATTCTCAGTATAAAGCGGGGGGATCACGAGGGTCTCGCTCTTTTTCTGCTATGGCCGGTGTCCAGGGAGGACTCCGTCTGTTTTCCTGCTGCCCCCGATCCCGATCCGTGCGTTCCTGAATCCAGCTCTCGACCATCGCTAGGCCCAGGCTGGGCCTTCCCGGAGCCTGCCCTGCAGTGCCGGTGGTGACGTGGCTGACTTCAGGGGAGCTCAATCTTGGTTTTGTATATATATTTGTATATACTTGATTATTTCTATTATTATTATTATACTTTTTTTTTCATTATTATAGTTTATTAAAACTGTTTTAATTTTCCAACCCAGAAGTCTCTCTCCCTTTTCCCTTTCCCTTTCCCTCTGGGGGGAGGGGGGGGGATAACAGAGGGCATCTGCCGCAGGTTTAATCGCCAGCTCAGCTTTAAACCGTGACAACCTGTCTTTCCCATTCTTCTTCTTTTACATTGCTTTTAGTGTAGAACTTCAGGTATTGTAGTGTAGAATGACATCAAGACCTGTTACAGAGATATTGTAGAAACTGTCCACAGCCGTTGAAAACTGTTCTGCCTCTGTATTCACTGAACCTCTCACAGAAAAAAAATGCTTATAGGAAACACTTTAAGTGAAATTTTGCTCTGTCTATCTATTTTGACAATTTTACTAGCATCAGTGAAGTTTCACATAGCTATGCGTCTGAAAACTTCAAGCTGTTTGTCTTTGGCAGTTTCCATTTTCTTGAAAATCAGAAAATAAAAAATGAATAAGGCATCTGCATGTTTGACTATTTTGTTTGGGTTTTCTTTGCGTCATATATTTTTTGCATCTGTACTACAGATGTCTGTTGACTGCAACAGTTTTCTGATATTATGCTAAAGCTATTGGGAAGTTTAAATTAGCAGAATATATGGGTTTATACATCGCTTTCTTATTATCAATTGCTAATATTCTTCTAACTTTTCCTCACAGTAGTATGTCCTGTGCATTTTAACATTTGCAACAACAAAGAAAAACAAAACAAGACCAACATAGTTTGCTTTTATAAGACTTGCAGCACACACTGAATCTTTTTGCTGGTTTTCATATAAGTGTTGTCCTGAATAAATAAGAAACCCTACCAGAAGCTTGCAATACTCAGAATGCTGTAAAAGTCCTATGTTTAGTTCCAATGACAATAAATGCAGGTTATTGTTCTTGAATGTCCCCTTCCAGATAGCCTACAAGAAGAGATGGTAAGCATCATTACAGGAAAATAAATAATAATTTAGTAAGGGTGAAACTGACTCTTTTGAAAAGGATCCTAACAATGCTTAAATGGAAGATTAATTTACACTTCTTGCAAGACAAAGAGAGTATTACGCTTGCATTAAATGTATAATATTTTCAGGGGTAGGAGAATAGACATGCTTTAGATGTTTTTACTTTGAGGTGGGTTCTTTTTCAGAAGTAGAACACACATTCAGTGGTATTTCACATGTGATTACATTTTTTGAAAACCTATTACAGCTTTTCTCAAGTGAGAATGGAAAGCAGAAATTAGAGGGGAACTCCATGTGAGGGTAAAGGGAGTCAATGCAATCCTATGTTAAACAGATGCTTTTCTCTTAGATACTGTGAATTAACTAAAAACTCTTTCTCATCTGAAGCTAAACAAGTTTTTTTGGGGGTGAGGCAGGGGAGTTATGAATTTTTGTTTGTTTTAAAACAGTTTCGTTATTTTTAAGGCCTGTCCAATCTCTTATAATTAATCTTCAGTCATTTTCATTAGTACATCTTTTATTCTATTTGCACTGGTTCGTTTATTACAAAAGAAGATACCACCGCAACTAACTAATTTTTTTTTTTAATTTGTAAACCTGCTAGATAATCTCAAAATTTCATTTGTTTAATTTCAGGCAGATTTTTTTCTCCTCAACTATAGGTAATCTAGATATTTTCAGAGACTTTTTTATCTTCCATGCTTTCTCGTTTGCTTATTTTTGAAGTCCAAGGAACTTCCAAAGTGCTTAGTAGCAACCTTCGTATCACCAGACCAGGTCTACTGTCGTATCAAAGCTCCATTTACCAGTTTTCCTGTTAATTGATTATAGCAGCCAGCAGAACTATTGAATAGTTAAAGAACAGCTCATTAATGATTACTATTTTGGGACTACATTTTTATTTTTGATTGTAATATTTTAACTGTCTGTGCTTTGAAACTTGTTTTTAAAAATTGTCAGAGATGCATTCTGTTGGTTGGCTTCTGGTCAGTATTCCCGAAGAAGAAATTTTTATGCATTTAAGACAGATATTTTTTTATAAAGTGTAGGAAAGACCATGCTTATTTAAAGTCTATCCTTTCAAGTTATCCCAGAGCTGACCATTTTGACTATGAAATGCTAATTTGTTTGTTTTGTTAGGGCTTTCAGAGGGTGATCCAGCATAGTGCAGGTCAGTGATGTCTTGGCTTTCAGCCTGTGTATTTTATAAGGCCCTAAATCTGCCTGTCAAGAGAAAGAACGGAAGGTAACAACTGCCAGTTAAATCAAATCAGTTCAACTAAATTGGACAAATTTGGTTAGCCTCTGATGCACCCTGGCCCAGGTCCATGTCAGCAAGGATGATTGCATTCAATCAAGACTAAGCTCGTGGGTGAACAAAACACAGTCCAAGAATATCACAGAACATGCTGTCTGCAGCACATCTTTATATGGACAAGAGGATGTTACTCAGACTTGATGTACAGATATGGCTGGAAAAAAGCACTAGTATTTTTTCATAATAATAAAACTTAGAGAAGAGCCTAAATATAATAAATTAAAAGAAATTTCTGGTTATTTTAGGCACAAATTTCAGATTTTCAATATATTCAGCTTAAATTTATATCTTCAAGATTTTTTAATTTTCTTTGAAAGAAAGATGTAATAGTAGCAGGAATACCCAATGTATCAGGATCTAGGAATCACAGATCTGCTGTTTTTAATATAGACTTTCAGTAAATAACATCGTATTTATCAGTACTTCTAATCTTACGAGATTTTATCAGTATTATAATTCCTGTAAATAGCTGGTATATTACCCACATTGAAAGCAGGATTTCCCACTCTGAGATACGATCTGTTTAACAGAGCAGTTACATTTCACAACATTTTACTACAGGCGTAAGAATGAAATAAATGTACTAAATTTAACTAATGGTATGAAGGAAAAGGAGAAATTTTAGTTGACCTGGTTTAATAATTTCAATACAAATTTAATTCAGACATAGAATTTTTTTTAAACTAAGTTTTTAAGATTTTAAAAGATTTTTTAAATTCCTATATAAATTGTATTATAGTGCTTTTTTTTTAAAAACAGAAATCTGACACTTTAAAACAATCACCTATGATTAATAATCTCATTTTTGTTATCCTCTTTCTTTCAGGCCAGGCCTTAACTTAGGTCTGTTCAGTCTTGCCTTGCTTTTTTGGGTGTACACAATCTTATGACAAGACTCATTTGTTATGTTTGTTGAGCCACAGGTCTTCCTTCTTCATGTGGTAAATAAGAATGTTAGAAGTCAGAAACAGAGTTTTAATGTTAAAAAGGTAACATCTTCAGCTATGCAATGATATGATTAGCATGGCATGCATTACAGCCTAGCATCAACTAATCTGGAAATATGTTGACTGCTGAATCTTAGAAGATCGAGACAACACTACATTCAACCTCTCCATTTTCTTCATCTATGGGAAAATGCATGAAGCAATATTACAAAATAAAATAGTAAAAAAACATGTTTATAAATTACCAAATTAGCAAAAGATCACTCATTTTCCATAGCAAAAGAAGAGTGTTAATGAGTAGGTTGTAGTGAGTCTAATCTTCACACCTAAGAGGGTTTGAGGAGTTAATACTCTTGTTAGAAACCAATAAATAAATAAATAGTCTTCAGCAGATCCTTTACCTTTCCTAAGATCCTAAAACATTTCCAACACCATTGACCTTTTGCCTTACTTTCTAATGAGGAAGATTCTCATACATATTAGTGATGGCTTTAAGTTTCTTTTCTCCAAGACTACAGTTCAGCTACCTTCTGAGTTATGGGTCTGACAGAAAGGCAGTAGTGAGTGAGACACAAAACTGCAAGTCTACCCTAAAAATTTTGGTAAGACCATAATTTTGGTATTTCATGTCGGTTAGAGAGAATCCAGTCTTTCCCTGTGACCTCAGTAACTTGATAAATGTTTTGGAAAAACCCAGTGAGCATATGGAATAAATATGTAGAAGACAGACTGCTAGTTGTTTAAACCAGCAGTTAAAAATAATGTATGTGAGAGTCAAATACGACATGAACTAAAAATCTTATAAAATGTCACAGAAAACTGCAGCAGCAATTGTAGAAAACAGCTTAGACAGATGTTATATAAGGAGCATATACAAGACAGTATGAAGTGGTGCATTGGGTGTCCATGGCAGTGGGGGGCTGCAGGGGCAGCCTTTGTGAGGAGAGGCCAGGGGCTGCCCCATGCTGGACATAGCCCGTTCCAGCTGGTTCCAGCCGGTTCCAGCTGGTTCCAGCTGGCTCCAATGGACCCACTGCAGGTCAGAGCTGAGCCAGTCCCTCAGCTAAGCTGGTGGTGCCTCTATGAAAATGTATTATTAATAAATCAAACATTTACTAAAAAATCAAAAATCCATTAAAAAAGAAGTTTTAAGAATTGCCTGATTTAGCTATTCTTGAGCACTCGATCAAGAGTAAGTGTGTTTTGCTTTTAATTTACTGTCGTGTTTTGAAACTTTTAACGTGTAACCATCAGAGATATTCCTCAGATGACCTCAGAGAACCTGGATCATATAATACCAGGTCCATGTTTTTTTTATTTACTGCTTGAGGAAACCAGTTACTTTGGTGAAGGGCTTGTCTCTCTAGTTATACTTCCTTCCCCTGTTCCTTTCTCTTGAAGAAATTAGATGCAGGAAACCCGTATAATGTTCAATTCACTTGATATTTTTAGTTGATGTTTTGATCATAAATAGAATATATATGCTGCAAAAAAAGAACTGCTACGTTGGAGGAAAAGAAATGAGAACTGGCCCTTAAGTGTGCACACACAGACACTTGGTATACAAATAAACATGACATGCTGACATTTGGAGATGTTTATGATATTTTTAGGAGACCAACTACAATGCTCCAACCTTTCAAAGAAACCAAACATGAATATAAATATTTAAAGAATATAAATAGATTAGAATATTTCCAACACTTAAAAAAAATGTTTCCTGAATTGACAGTGGACCAGCTAGTACATATATAACTGTATTAATTACATATTTACAAATTCCTAAACATTGAAGAAGCTGTGCATCTAGTAGATCTTATTGCAAATTATGTTTCTATGTGCAGATTCAGAAGATAAAATACTTCTACATAAAGCCAATACAACCTGGTGCATACAAAGAGTTTAGAACTGAAATAATCTGAAACTTAATACTTGCTTCCTGTATAATTTTCTCCAAGGTGCAAGGAAAATGTCTTGTCAAACATCACCTAAAAGACTGAGATGAGCTAAAAAGCAATGTGACCTCCAAAAAAGGACAGGTAAACTACTATCTCTATGTGACAGTTTTCAAATAATTTATTTCCTAAATAAAATCTCTATGTCTTTTAAATGTTATAATTTTAGTTTTAAAAGTTATAACTATTCTGATGACGGGTTAATCTGCTGATGCTTTAGAAAACGTATTAAAGAGACCTATAAGCAAACCTGTATTTCTTCTTACTATGAACTCCAACAAAATTCATAAATTGTTTTGCATCTTATGAGGTGAAACAAAGAGAGAGAATAATTCCTTATTGATGTCATGTTATGAACAGAGCACAAACATAAAAACATATAGAAGTACAGTTGAAAGAAAAAAAAAAGACATTCTATTATGCTTTACACATTGAATGAACCCTGTATTTTATGTCAATGTACAAATAGTAAGAATACAGCTTTCCATCTCTACATGAAGTATTACATATAAACCAAACAGGCCCATAAAATCCTCACAAAATTTATGTCAAGACTATACCAGGGATAACACATACCATCCAATATGGAAGCTAAATGAGCCAGTATTTAAGGATGTTTTACAAAGATGTCCGCTTTGTCTTCCAAAAACTGTAGATTGGGGATTGTTGAAAAGTGTGCTGACAAATTATTGAAAATCTTGCTCATTTTTTTTGCTTTGCTCCAGAATTGAGATCTTATGTTTTCCAGATATATTAACGTTTGTCTTGAACAATATTAGCTAAATCAAGCACTTCAAATTAATATGAAAAATTAATTATCAATATCTATTCCATTTTACCAAAGCAAATCTAACAGGAGCTGTTCCCTTTCTACGTCTCCTGTTTTCATTTCATTGTTTTTCCTTAAGTTTCTGTTATCTTTTTATTCATTGAAATAGCTCTGACTGCCAAACTATTTTTCTATAGTTTTCTATACTATCTGTTTAGCAACAAAATAGTACTGTAAAAGCAGGGTATTTTTCACATAAGGACACATTACCAGCTGGCAAAAAACTAGTCAGCCTTCTCTTTTTAACAATATCTGAAGGCAAATTGATCAAAACAACCTGATATATGCTAACAATTACTTTGGAGACATCCTCGGGAGACCATTCTATGCTATGAATTCTAAATGGACAGGAGTTTGCTACCTTGGAGCTTCAGGATACATCAGCACAATATAACTGTGGTCAGTGCAACTCGAAGCTTACAATAACAAGCCCTGCTGAGAGACAGAATATGACTTACTACCAAATTTGCATGCAGACACAGTTTGCTTTGTAGTCTAGACCCAGCTTTTTTCTGTCAGCAAAATAACACATAGATCTACCTTAATTACAAGATCCCCAGTCTTCAGGAGTTGGCTTTACTTCACCCTCCTTATTGTGTAAGCACAGGCAGCACACTACTACATGTACCGGATGCTGTGTGTTTCCATCACGAGTTGCTTAACTTTCCCCAAATGTAGTCCAAACAACGCAGATACTTTTCCCACTCTTTAGATTACAGTCCAGGCATGTTAAAGTTAAACATCATACTCTTTCATAGAATTGGATACCACTTCAAAATGTGGGGGGAACTGGGGAGTGGGGGTGAAGAGTAGAGACTCCCCCATATGGTTGAGGGTGAAAACAAAAGGAACTCAAAATAAATCGAGCGTGTTATGAAAATAAATAAATGTTGTAATTTTAAAACACCACAAAGTAGATCTGCCTTTAAAACTTATCATTAAAAATTAGTTTTATTATTTTAATTTCTTCTTACTATTCCACCTGACTGCAGAGATTTTTAATAGCAAAATTACCCACCATAACTTGTGTGGCAATGATTACTTACTGTCTACCTGCATGAATAAATAAAAGGCAGGATAGCTGTCTGGTGCCTACCGTTAGTCAATGACAAGGAAGAAGTTAACAGATTCAAAAGCTTGTGAACTCCACAGAAAGATATTGAAAGCAAGGCATTATAATTTTTGTTTAAGAAAACATCTAATTAATAATGTGTTACAATACGATGCAATAAAGTAATATACTGTACCTCCAAACATAGTGTAACACGAAAATGCATTAGTACATTATTTTGCCTTTTCACAGGATTAGCTCAGAGTGTATTACATTATGGTTCTTGTGTTAATGCCATATACAGATAAATATTATTTAAAAAATATTTTTGGTTTAATTTTTTATATGCAAATATAAAATTATGATGCGTTTGTTAATGTTACCAGATTGCTCACCTGAAATATTTAGCTAATTTAATAATAGCTTCTCAGCACAGTATTGATTACAGCAAGAAGGCAGAACTGTGTATAAATTTAAATGTCTGTTTCTTGTACAAGGAAGTATAGAAGCTCACTTACATTTTGTGTTGCTAGAACTTACTGTCTTTTCTCCATTTTTTTTTTTTCTCCCCCACAGCCACCTCTGCATCATCACTTTATGAAGCCTGAAACACAACACTGAAGGAAACAAACACAGTTTAGCAAATGTTCCCTAACCACTGAGCCTGTCAAACATTTCTGATCATTGTTCTTGCTGGCAGTCACCCTTCAGCTGTTTAAAAGTGTGACACACAATTTTCCACTCTTCTCTGTAAAATCACATCTGTCTTTAAGGTTAAGTTTGTAACAGAAGTGTAAAAGTGATTTGAAGATGATCCTGCCAGGTTTTTTCCATGTGACTACCTCCCCACTGGCTTGCAAGACCAAAACCTAAGAGTATTCTTGCAAGATAAAATAACCACTATATGTGTTTCCAAGGAAATTTCAGAAGATTCTGTCTCTTTTTAAGTAGATGTGGTCACAGTTCTTTCTGAAGAATAAATTAGTTAGATTCTTTTCTTCAGTATAAGGTTTAAATTACAGAATTTTCTTTGGTAGACAAATAAGACTTTCAGATCACATTTGAAAATATTATTAAATATCTTCATTGAATTACATCTCAAAAGTAGGAAAAAAATAAGTATGTTAAGACACACCACTTAGATTTTTCAGCTATTATTTTAAAGTTTTTTTGAGTTAATGAATAGTAACAACCTTCAGAAGATTGGTTAGTATTGGATAAATATTTCTAAAGATGTAAATTCATTAAAAAACAGGCCTTAATTTTTTAAAACTTTTTAAAAATGTGTTTCTTGCCTTTTTATGTGTCCTCTGTGAATCTTCTACCATAAAATTCTATTTAAATCAACATAAATATTTTTCTTATTTCCCATTTGTCTAGGCTGAGGGAAAAGTATTTAGTACTTTCAGTCTTGTAACTAAATTTTTTGGAATAATGATATTATTGTTGAAACAACGAAAATTCAGGAAGAGTGAGAAGTTAAGGTAGTTTTTTATTGTTTGTTGGGCTTTTTCACAAAAATGGTGCTGTTTAAAAAAAGGGACATCTAATTACAGTCAAGTTTGAATTAGTATCTCCTAATTGTCATAGAATCATAGAATGGTTTCGTTTGGAAGGGACCTTAAAGATCATCTAGTTCCAACCCGCCTGCCACAGCCAGGGACACCTTTCCACTAGATCAGGTTGCTCAAAACTCCATCCAATCTGGCCTTAAACACTACCAGGGAGGAGGCATCCACAACTTCTCTGGGCAACGTGTTCCAGTGTCTCATCACCCTCACAGGAAAGAACTTCATCCTATTATCTAATCTAAATCTACCCTCTTTCAGTTTAAAACTGTTACACCTTGTCCTATCACTACATGCCCTTGTAAAAAGTCCCTCTCCAGCTTTCTTTTAGGCCTCCTTCAGGTACTGGAAAGCTGCTAGAAGTTCTCGTCAGAGCCTTCTCTTCTCCAGGCTGAAGAAGCCCAACTCTCTCAGCCTGTCTTCACAGGAGAGGTGCTCCAGCCCTCTGATCATCTTTGTGGCCCTCCTCTGGACTCCCTCCATCAGCTCCATGTTCTTCTTATGCTGGGGGCCCCAGAGCTCAACGCAGTAATCCAGGTGGGATCTCATGAGAGTAGGGGGGCAGAACCACTTCCCTCGACCTGCTGACCATGCTTCTTTTGCTGCAGCCCAGGATACAGTTGTCTTTCTGGGCTGCAAGCGCACATTGCTGGCTCATGTTGAGCTTCTCATCAACCATCACACCCAAGTCCTTCTCCTCAGGGCTGCTCTCAATCCATTCTCGGCCCAGCCTGTATTTGTACTTGGGATTGCCTCGACCCACGTGCAGGACCTTGAACTTGGCCTTGTTGAACTTCATGCAGTTCACACAGGCCCAGCTCTCAAACCTGTCAAGGTCCCTCTGGATGGCATCCCTTCCATCCAGTGTGTCAACCACACTGTACAGCTTGGTGTCTTCGGCAAACTTGCTGAGGGTGCATTCAATCCCATTGTCCATGCTGCAGACAAAGTTGTTAAACAGCACCAGCCCCAATACCAACCTCTGAGGAACACCACTCGTCACTGGTCTCCACTTGGACATTGAGCCGTTGACCACAACTCTTTGAGTGTGACCATCCAGCCAATTTCTTATCCATTGAGTGGTCCATCCATCAAGTCAATGTCTCTCCAATTTAGATACAAGGGTGTCATGTGGGAGAGTGTCAAATGCTTTGCTTTTCCCTTGACCACCAGCACTGTAACCCCGTCGTAGAAGGCCACCAAATTTGTCAGGCATGATTTGCCCTTAGTGAAGCCATGTTGGCTGTCGTCAATCACCTCATTGATTTCCATGTGCCTTAGTATAGTTTCCAGGAGGATCTGCTCCATGATCTTGACAGTCACAGAGGTGAGACTGACTGGCATGTAGTTCCCTGGGTCTTCATTTGTTCCCTTCTTGAAGATGGGGGTTATGTTTCCCCTTTTCCAGTCTGTGCAAACTTCACCAGACTGCCACGACTTCTCAAAAAAAATGATGGATAGTGGCTTAGCAACTTCATCCTCCACTTCCCTCAGTACCCGCAGATGCACCTCATCAAGTCCCAAGGACTTGTACACCTTCAGGTTCCTTTAACAGTCTTGAACCTGATCTCCTACAGTGGATGGTTCCTCATTCTCCCAGTCCCTGCCTCTGCCTTCTGCGACTTAGGTGGTGTGGCTTGAGCACTTGCCAGTGAGGACTGAGGCAAAAAAGTCTTTGAGTACCTCAGTACCTCCATATCTTGGGTAACCAGGTCTCCTGTTTCCTTCTGGAGAAGGCCCACATTTTCACTAGTCTTCCTTTTATCACTGATGTACGTATAGAAGCATTTCTTGTTGTCTATGACATCCCTGGCCAGATTTAGTTCTATTAGCACTTTAGCTTTCCTAATCTGACCCCTGGCTGCTCGGACAAATTCTCTGTATTCCTCCCAGGCTACCTGACCTTGCTTCCACCCTCTTCTGTAGGCTTCCTTTTTGTGTTTGAGTTTGTCCAGAAGCTCCTTGTTCATCCATGAGGGCCCTTTGGTGTTTTTGCCTGATTTCCTCTTTGTTGGGATGCGTTGTTTCTGAGCTTAGAGGAAGTGATTCTTGAATATTAACCAGCTTTCTTGGGGCTCTCTTCCCTCTAGGGCTTTATCCCAAGGGACTCTATCAAGCAGGTCCCTGAAGAGGCCAAAGTCTGCTCTCCTGAAGTCCAGGGTGATGAGCTTACTGTGCACCCTCCTTGCTGCCCTATGGATCTTGAACTCCACCATTTCATGGTCACTGCAGCCAAGGCTGCCCTTGAGCTTCATGTCCCCTATCAGCCCCTCCTTGTTGGTGAGAACACCATCCAGCACAGTACCTCTCCTTGTTACCTCATCTATCACTTGAAGAAAGAAATGATCATCAACACATTCCAGGAACCTACTGGACTACTTATGCCCTGCTGTATTGTCCCTCCAACAGATATCCAGGTGGTTAAAGTCCCCCATGAGGACCAGGGCTTTTGAACATGAGGCTCCTCTTATATGTCTGTAAATGGCCTCATCCGCTCGGTCTTCCTGGTCAGGTCACCTGTAGCAGACGCCCGCTGTAATGTCTCCAGTCCCTGCCTTCCCTTTAATCCCCATCCATAAGCTCTCTGTTGGCTCTTCCGTCATCCCCAGGCAGAGCTCCATGCACTCCAACTGGTCATTGACATAGAGGGCGACACCCCCTCCTTGTCTCCCCTGCCTGTCCTTACTAAAAAGCCTGTATCCTTCCATTCCAACACTCCAGTCACAGAAGCTGTCCCACCATGTCTCCATGATGCCAATAAGATCATAGCCCTGCAGGCACGTGCATATCTCTAACTCCTCTTGTTTATTCCCCATGCTAAGTGTGTTTGCATAGAAGGATGTAAGTTGGGCCCCAGACGAAGCTGACTTGCTGGCTGGAATTCCTTTGTGCTGCTCTTCAGGTGCTCTTCTGCTGACCTGTGATCCTTCTCCAGGCTCTGGGCATCTATTGCTGGCCTGGCATCAAACTGGCAGGATTGGGGTGGGCTGAGGTTCCCCTCCCCTGGCAAATTTAGTTGTAATGTTTTAGTTGTTCCTGAATACCCTAATCATCAAAATTGTTTAGTGTGTTTTTAAAACTTACTGAAAATTATAAACCAGAACATACATGTAGCAACATTAATGTCTACTCATTTGATAACATTATTACCCTATAGTAACATACAAGTACATTAAAAAATTGCCGAAAGGTTTGCATCCATAGGAAGAATGAAATGCAAAAGTTTGTGCAGTATGTATATGTTTTATTCTTTATGTACAACTATAACTTTGTCCTTTTTATCCATAGTCCCGTAGCCAAATACCTGTTCTGAGGTTTATTCTTTTTCCTAGCAATGTTAGCGGATATGGGTATTAAAGAAGGACTTTAAGGGCAAGAAAGTAATCTAGGAAGTTTTTATATAGGAGCTGAGAGGAAATGTTTAATGTCTAAGGCTAGAGTGAAACTAGGTATTTTAAGATATGGAAAAAACTGATGGTGGCAGGGAAGGTTTCCAATGAACATGAATGCCACATTTATTACATGTAAAAATGCGTAAATGCAATGAATATACACTTTACCCCAGAAATTTCCTAAAATATAGTTTAAATTCTTGTAAATAACTACTGTTAATTTAAATGGAAAAAATTGTTTTTACTTTAAACAGTCTATGTATAAATGTATAATTTTTCAGTGAGAGGAGTTACCCATGTATCTACACAATTACCAGTGTATGCAGCTGACACATGCAGTTTCAGGCAAAAAAGGAAGTGAAATACTAAGGTTACTTTTCTGTCCCAATAGAAAATAAATTTTACACATTTATTCTGAATAATCTGTAAACAGCCTAAAGTGTTGTTCACTGAAGATATATGGCTATGACCTAACTATAAATATTTAAATTTTTACGGATAATTTATGCACTGTTAGAAGCACAATAAGTCAAATTAAATATGAATAATAAACAAAAACTAACATCAATATTGGTGAAGAATAAGAAAATAAATAAATACAGATGCTCATGAAAACACAGACAATATTTTCCCAATTGTGAATTGTAACTCTTCTAAGATTCTTCCTTCCCAGTTGTCATAAAACTCTGTCCTGGTTTGGCCCAAACCAGGCCAATTAGTCTTGGAGAAACCAAGGTCACTGCTAAATTCCTCACTGCTTATGAGTGAAGAGCCGAAGGGGGCTCGCACCTGCAGGGAGGAGCAGACAGGGCAGGTGACCCAAGATTGACTAACGAGGTATTCCATCCCATACATGTCATTCTCACTTTCCTATTTATCACTAACCCACTGCCTCCTGGAGGTGGGGCCCAGGAGGGAGGGGCCCTCCTGTCTCCCACTGATTGGTACCAGCTTTGCCAAATCTCCAGTTAAAAGCCTGCAGGTGTGATGGCAGTGGGGCTTTTGCATTTTGCCCTCTGCCCGTGCTGGGGGGAGCTACTGCCTTTTCCCCTCTGCCTGTACTGGGGGGAGCAATTCTGCCTGAGGAGGATTTCCAAGCTCTTGATCTTGGTTTTGTACATATTTGTATATATTTGGTTATTTCTATTATTATTGTTATTATATTCTTTTTCATTATTATAGTTTATTAAAACTGTTTTAACTTTCCAACCCATAAGTCTCTCTCCCTTTTCCCTTTCCCTTTCCCTTAGGTGGGGGGGAGAGGGTTAACAGAGAGCATCTGCCACCTGGTTAATAGCTGGCCCAGCTTTAAACCGTGACAGATTTATTGGGGCCCAACGTGGGGCTCGAGAGAAGCTCCAACAGGTTGCTCTGATAAGTTGAATCCTGGCTCTGGTGGGAGGAGACCCAGAGAGCTCAGCTGAGAGAATATCAGATTTCTTCCTTTGAGATTTACAAGGGGTTGGAAAGTTAAAACAGATAGTGAAGATGGTGATGTCATTTTTGAATGCTGTGTTATCTCATCTTTTTATGGAGTTTCTTTCACAATTGAGTATTGCAATGATGCCTTACCTGCCGTGGGCACTGTGTTATTGCTTGCTTCTTATGAATGTTTACATGCAGTTTAGCAGTGGGCGCTGGTCGAAATGTATTGTTTTGGTATGGGGTTTGATACTGATTTATGCTGTGATAAACTGGGCAGTTAATATTCCGATCTCTTATCTCTATGACACAATGATGGGCAGCTTTAATCGCGAATCAGTAGCAGCAACTTCATCTGCACGCTCCAGGTGCCCTTTAGCTGATTCTGTTAATGATTACACTTCCAGTTTTACTTTGGGAAATAGTACCTTCTCCTTTTCTGCCAAGCTGATTCCACTAGATTTTGCGAAATTAGGATGGTGCTGTCTAGGTGGCATGTTTTTATTTTTGGTTGTCCTGAATGTGTTTCTGATGTGGGATAAGATTAAATATCAGTGCAGGGACAGTTGTAGGTGTCATGCAGCCACCTCAGATCCTACAGTGTGTACTGCTGCTACAGCCACTAAACCCACTGAAACCTCGGCAGCCTGTACCACAGCTGCTACACCCCCCAAGATGGCCACTGTAGCTACTCAGACTCTCAGCACTCCCACGACAGCCACTGCATCTACTCAGACTCCAGCATCTATCGAATCTCTACCAATTGCTCCTGTAACCAGGAAGAAATACCAAAAGAAATCAGCTCGTGAAGTGAAGGATGATGACTCAGAGCCTTCTAAGGCAGAGCCATCATATGACCCAGGTGAGGGCCCTTCTCAGGCAGAGTTAGGGCCTGACACAGATGGGGGTTTCCTCGATCGTCCTTTTAAAACAGACCCATCACAGAAGAAAGGCCCTTCTAAAGCAGAACTATCACAAGAGGAGGACTCAGACGTAGAGATAACCTACCACTCCTTATCCCTGAAGGACCTGAGAAATATAAGGAAAGACTTCAGCCGTTATGACGGTGAACCTATTATTACCTGGTTGCTCCGATGCTGGGATAATGGGGCAGACAGCATGCAATTGGATGGCAGAGAAGCCAGACAGCTGGGATCCCTGTCCAGAGATGGTGGTATTGATAAGGCGCTCGCAAGAAAGTCAAACACTATCAGTCTCTGGAGGCGACTCTTGTCAGCTGTAAAGAGCAGGTATCCCTATAAAGATGATGTTATGAGTCACCTAAGCAAATGGACCACTATAGAAAAAGGTATTAACTACCTTAGAGAACTGGCTGTGCAAGAGATCATTTATAGACACCCACGGAACATTGTAGATCCTGTAGATCCTGATGAAGTGGAATGCAACCGATCCATGTTCCGGAAGGTTGTGAAGAATGCTCCACCGACATATACCCATACATTGTCAATATTAGTATGGGGAGAAGATGATATGGCACATTCTACTGTGGGCAAAATGGCTAACTGTATGCGACAGTATGAAGATAGTATTTCTTCCCCACTGCAGACACGCATCTCGGCTGTGGAAAAACTGACTAAGGAAAACAAGGACTCATTTAAACAACTGTCAGACAAACTGTCCAAGATCGAGAATAAACTTGACTCTCTACCTACACAGGCGCGCGTTGCAGCCGTTAGGAGAAAACGCTCTCCTACAGGACCAGCTCAAAGGAAACAGAACACATCACGAGGTATCCTGTGGTTTGCCCTGCGTGGTTATGGGGAGGACATGAGCAGATGGCATGGACAACCTACCAGTACCCTACAGGCACGAGTACGTGAGTTGCAAGCTAAAAGAAATACCAGAGAGAATTTTTCTAGGAGGATGGCTGCTCCAGTTACCAGTGAGCAGGACCCCAGTCAGGGGAGATGGGCCTCAAATCACTTTTTCCCAAGTGTGAATAGGAGAAATGAAGGTCCAGTCCCTGTGAGCAGCATGAATCCATTTCTTAATTAGGGGGGCCCTGCCTCCAGCCAGGTGGAGGAGAGGGACAACCGGATTTATTGGACTGTGTGGATTCGATGGCCTGGCACATTAAAACCACAAAGGTATCGAGCCCTGGTAGACACTGGTGCACAGTGCACCCTAATGCCATCGGATCATAAAGGGGCAGAATCTATCAGCATTTCAGGAGTAACAGGAGGATCTCAAGTGTTATCTGTATTGGAGGCCGAAGTGAGCCTAACTAAAAATGAATGGAAAAAGCACCCCATTGTGACTGGCCCAGATGCTCCGTGCATCCTTGGCATAGACTACCTCAAGAGAGGGTATTTTAAGGACCCAAAAGGGTACAGATGGGCCTTTGGTATAGCAGCTGTAGAGACTGAGGACATTAAACAGCTGTCTACCTTGCCTGGCCTCTCAGAAGATCCTTCTGTTGTGGGGTTGCTGAAGGTTGAAGAACAACAGGTGCCAATTGCTACTACCACGGTGCACCGACGACAATATCGCACCAATCGAGACTCCCTGATCCCCATTCATAAACTGATTAGACAATTAGAAAATCAAGGAGTGATTACCAAGACTCGCTCACCCTTTAATAGTCCTATATGGCCAGTGCGAAAGTCTGATGGAGAATGGAGATTAACTGTGGACTATCGTGGCCTAAATGAAGTTACGCCACCGCTGAGTGCTGCTGTGCCAGACATGCTAGAACTTCAATACGAACTGGAGTCAAAGGCAGCCAAGTGGTACGCCACCATAGACATTGCTAATGCATTTTTCTCTATTCCCTTGGCACCAAAGTGCAGGCCGCAGTTTGCTTTTACCTGGAGAGGTATCCAGTATACCTGGAATCGACTGCCCCAGGGGTGGAAACACAGTCCTACTATTTGCCATGGACTGATCCAGACTGCACTAGAAAAGGGTGGAGCTCCAGAACATTTGCAATACATTGATGACATCATTGTGTGGGGTGATACAGCAGCAGAAGTTTTTGACAAAGGGGAGAAAATAATCCAAATTCTTCTGAAAGCTGGTTTTGCCATAAAAAGGGGCAAGGTCAAGGGACCTGCCCGGGAGATCCAGTTTTTAGGGATTAAATGGCAAGATGGGCGTCGCCAGATCCCGATAGAGGTGATCAACAAAATAACAGCAATGTCCGCACCAACTAACAAAAAGGAAACACAAGCCTTCTTAGGCGTTGTGGGTTTCTGGAGAATGCATATTCCAGATTACAGCCAGATTGTACGCCCTCTTTATCAAGTGACCAGAAAGAAGAATGATTTTCAGTGGGGCCCTGAACAACGACAGGCTTTTGAACAGATTAAACAAGAGATTGTGCATGCAGTAGCCCTTGGACCAGTCCGTACGGGACAAGATGTTAAAAATGTGCTCTACACCTCAGCTGGGGACAATGGTCCTACCTGGAGCCTTTGGCAGAAAGTGCCAGGGGAGACTCGAGGTCGACCCCTAGGATTTTGGAGTCGAGGATACAAGGGCTCCGAGGCCAATTACACTCCAACTGAAAAAGAGATACTGGCAGCATATGAAGGAGTTAGAGCTGCTTCAGAGGTAATTGGTACTGAAGCACAACTTCTCCTAGCACCTCGACTACCAGTACTAGGCTGGATGTTCAAGGGTAAGGTTCCCACTACCCATCATGCAACTGATGCGACGTGGAGTAAATGGATTGCATTAATTACGCAGAGGGCTCGAATAGGAAACCCTAATCGCCCAGGAATCTTAGAAGTAATCATGGACTGGCCAGAAGGCAAAGACTTCGGAATGCCACCAGAAAAGGAGGTGACACGTGCTGAAGAAGCCCCACCATATAATGAACTACCAGAGGATGAGAAGCAGTATGCGCTGTTCACCGATGGATCCTGCTGTCTTGTAGGAAAGCATCGGAAGTGGAAAGCTGCTGTATGGAGTCCTATACGACGAGTCACAGAAGCCACAGAAGGACAAGGTGAATCAAGTCAATTTGCAGAAGTAAAAGCCATCCAGCTGGCTTTAGACATTGCTAAACGAGAAAAGTGGCCAAGGCTGTATCTTTATACTGACTCATGGATGGTGGCAAATGCCTTGTGGGGGTGGTTAAAGCAGTGGAAGCAAAGCAACTGGCAGCGCAAAGGGAAACCTATTTGGGCTGCTAAATTGTGGCAAGATATTGCTGCTCGGCTAGAGAAACTAGTCGTGAAGGCACGTCATGTAGATGCTCACGTACCTAAAAGTCGGGCAACTGAGGAACATCGAAACAACCAACAAGCGGATCAAGCTGCTAAAGTGTTCCAAATAGATTTGGACTGGGAACACAAAGGTGAACTATTTTTAGCTCGGTGGGCTCATGACACTTCAGGTCATCAAGGGAGAGATGCAACATACAGATGGGCTCGTGACCGAGGGGTGGACTTAACCATGGACTCTATTGCACAGGTTATCCATGATTGTGAAACATGCGCCGCAATTAAGCAAGCCAAACGGTTAAAACCTTTGTGGTATGGGGGGCGGTGGTTGAAATATAAATATGGGGAGGCCTGGCAAATTGACTATATCACACTCCCTCAAACCCGCCAGGGTAAACGCTATGTGCTTACCATGGTGGAGGCGACCACCGGATGGTTGGAAACATACTCTGTGCCCCATGCCACTGCCCGGAACACTATTCTGGGCCTCGAAAAGCAAATCTTGTGGCGACATGGCACGCCAGAGAGAATTGAGTCGGACAATGGGACTCATTTCAAAAACAGTCTCACAGACAACTGGGCCAAAGAGCATGGCATTGAATGGGTATATCACATCCCCTATCATGCACCAGCCTCTGGGAAAATTGAACGGTATAATGGGCTGTTAAAAACTACCCTGAAAGCAATGGGGGGTGGAACCTTTAAAAACTGGGATAAACATCTGGCAGAGGCTACCTGGTTAGTTAACACCAGGGGATCTATCAATCGAGCTGGCCCTGCTCAGTCAGACCTTCTACATACAGTAGAAGGAGATAAAGTCCCGGTGGTGCATGAAAGGAATCTATTGGGAAAAACTGTCTGGATTCTTCCTGCAACGGGCAAAGGTAAACCCATTCGTGGGATTGCTTTTGCTCAGGGACCTGGATGTACTTGGTGGGTGATGTTGCAAGATGGTGAAGTCCGATGTGTCCCTGAAGGTGATCTGATTCTGGGTGAGACTACTTAAGTCTGAACTGCATGTTGTTGCTGCATAAGTGTCTTTTAGGTTAAGACAGTGGTGATGAGACCGGAGCTAGCTTCATCAAGTGGCGTCCAGTAACCTCCTCGAGTCTGACATCTTTACCCTGCAACCCGTGGGCACGAACCATGACAAAAGAGAGACTGCTAGCCAGAGAGACTGCTGAGAGACTGCTAACCAGATGGAAACCCACAATCCTGAACCAAATGAACTTGATGGACTTTTTGCATAAAGATGAATCATAGACTAGTGATATGTATATATATATTTGAAAATGAAAAGGTAGTGGTGATCTGAGTATGACATGAATGGTATGGAATAAGGGGTGGAATGTCCTGGTTTGGCCCAAACCAGGCCAATTAGTCTTGGAGAAACCAAGGTCACTGCTAAATTCCTCACTGCTTATGAGTGAAGAGCCGAAGGGGGCTCGCACCTGCAGGGAGGAGCAGACAGGGCAGGTGACCCAAGATTGACTAACGAGGTATTCCATCCCATACATGTCATTCTCACTTTCCTATTTATCACTAACCCACTGCCTCCTGGAGGTGGGGCCCAGGAGGGAGGGGCCCTCCTGTCTCCCACTGATTGGTACCAGCTTTGCCAAATCTCCAGTTAAAAGCCTGCAGGTGTGATGGCAGTGGGGCTTTTGCATTTTGCCCTCTGCCCGTGCTGGGGGGAGCTACTGCCTTTTCCCCTCTGCCTGTACTGGGGGGAGCAATTCTGCCTGAGGAGGATTTCCAAGCTCTTGATCTTGGTTTTGTACATATTTGTATATATTTGGTTATTTCTATTATTATTGTTATTATATTCTTTTTCATTATTATAGTTTATTAAAACTGTTTTAACTTTCCAACCCATAAGTCTCTCTCCCTTTTCCCTTTCCCTTTCCCTTAGGTGGGGGGGAGAGGGTTAACAGAGAGCATCTGCCACCTGGTTAATAGCTGGCCCAGCTTTAAACCGTGACAAACTCAAAACCAAAAAGTCAGCAAAACTATCTGCAGACCAGGCCAGGCCCAGCGGGTGGCAATCAGTGATACGAAGTCTAGTTGGAGGCTGGTAACTAGTGGTGTACCCCAGAGGCCACTACTGGGTCCAATCTCATTCAACATCTTCATTAATGATCTGGATAACAGACAAGTAGAGGAGATGGAGCCTTGACTGCATTTACCATGAGACAGGATGGTTTGAGATCCTGCAATGTTAAGATCTTGAAGTGAAGAGAGCAAGTAATCTAAAGCTCTAAACAAAGACACTTGGCTTTATGAGGGTGGATTTCCGCTTGTTCAGGGATGTGGCAAGCAAGATCCCACGCATGGCAGCTCTAAAGAACAAAGGAGCCCAGGAAAATCGGTTAGTCTTTGAAGACATGTTCCTCAAAGCACAAGAACAATCCATCCTGGTCTATGAAGCATAGTAGAAGGCCAGCTTGGTTAAACAGGGAAGTCCTCCCTGTACTCAAATACAAAAATAATGCTTATGGGAGGTAGTATGAGGGACAGACTATCAAGGATGAGCACAGATGCAATCTCAAGCATGTAGGATGAAATTACAGCCAAATCTTTGCTGAAGCTGAAACAAGAGAGGTATGTTAGGTGTAACAACAAAGGCTTCTACAGGTATGTCAGCAGTAGAAGGAAGATCAAGGAAAACATTGCCCCATTGCTGAATAGAGCAAGGAGTCTAAAGACAAAGGAAATGGAAAAGTTAGCAGTCCTCAGTGTCTGCTTTGCCCTGGTCTTTATTGACAAAGTCTGCTTTCAGACCTCCCAAATCTCTCTACCTCATCACAAAGTTTGAGGAACAGGAATGCTATTCATGAGATAAGAGGATGGAATTAGGGACGACTTATGTAAATTGAACATACACCAGCCCCCAGGGTGAAAGGAATGGATTATGGAGGAAGTCCTCATATAACCGATTTCCAGGCTCATGAAGGACAGGGAGGGGATTATTCTATGATCCATGGTGTATTGGGAACCTTGCAGAAGACACTGTATATAGGGAGTTAGTGACTTTGGGCAAGTCATGTGTGCTCTATTGGACCCTGTACTTAAGGCTTGAGAAGCCCATATATGTTAGCATGAGTAACTACTGTCTAACTCCATGTATGCAACACTGTAAGGGAACATGCTGGAATGTCCCATTTTGGTCTGTGCTGTGGTCTAGTGGATAGCTTGAAAGTGATAGCATTCTTACCTCTCAGGAGAAGATAAGTAATTTGGTTTGTCACGTAAGATAAAAGGCATCATAGCACAGGAGAGAGATAAAGCCTCTCCATAGATAGGATTTACACAGTGTGTCATGGGAATTCATTTGAACTCTGTCTGATGCTGTGCAACAGAGAGGCTCCCAGCAGCTGATGGTACATGATTTACTCACTATCTATATTTTTCTTCCTATTGCCATCTTATTATTAAATCTATTCTGATTTGCTATTTGATGTCAAGCTTTTCTTGTTGAGGTCTGGAAAGAACCCTGGGCCCCTTCTCCAGCCTCCTAATGCAGAACACATGGTCACAATCTGAAATCATTTCACCAGTTTATCAGATCAGTCGTTAAGATTAAAACTGTTTTCCTTCCAACTACACTGAGTTTTTAAACCTTTAAGGTGCCCAAGACTATCAGATAATAAAGCAATAGGGTAGTACACTGCTACTAAAATTGTTAATTGATAACACAACTGCTTAACAACTGTAGTGGAAGAAGTAAAAGAATAAGAATGGAATTCTAATTTCAGTTTTGAGTAGGAATTTCAAAATATAATTTTATTAACCTGGGTCATTCAGAGACAAATAGAATATTGCTAAAATATTCTTCCCTAAACTCCCTAGACTAGTATAAAAATGAGATTCAATACATTTTTCAATGAATACTGTTATACTTGTATTCCCTGCATCAGACATATAATGTTAGCTACCTCTTACTGTTGCTAGAAATTGATATTTCTGTATTCTTATTTTGAAATCTTAAATGAATCTTGTTGATAAAAAGAAAAAGTAGTTAATGATATATTTAGTAAGTTTAGTCTTTAAATAATTTCTCAATCCAGGATACTGTTATCTTACATCAGTATTAAATGCTCAATATTACAACAAGGTTCCTGCAGGCTGGGCTCTGTTGCTCTGGACATCTGGCACATATGGTGAACAATACAAATGCCTTAAGCCATTTTTTATGCCCATTAAAAGCATGGTGAATGGCTGACAGGTACGCCATTGAAGTCTTGTAAGGGCATGCTCAAGGCAAATCTTCAACTGTGTGGTACCAGCTCCACAAAGTAGGAAACTACAGCTAAAGACCATCTGTTATAGCAAAGAAGATTGTGCGTCATTGCTCTGAAAGCCTTTGAACAAACCTGGAACAACAGAATGACTCTGTGCTGTGTTATTGCTCTATTGAAATGCAGGCATAGTGTATTTAAGAAACAAGGAACCCTCAGTTATTAAAAGAAAAATATGCGTATTATATATTTTTACAATTTTTTTCCCATTCTAAGCAGATTAAATTACTATCCACTGTGTTTCAATAGAGAGCTATCTAGCAATCCTTTGCAAGATTCGATGGATTTTAAATGACTTCTACTCATCAAGCACCCTGAATACAAACTGAAAGAGCTGCAGTTTTGAGAAGAATTGGAAACACAAGTATTTGGCTGAAGATCTTCATCTAGTCAGGATGTGAAATACTTTATGTGTATACTGGATTCTATGCCATAAGAGTTTGCATTTTAAAGCATGTTTTCAGATGACATTATTATGCTTACTGTTAATTTCACTTATATGAGTTGTCTTTCAAACAACTGAATATTCATTGACACTATTGTAAAAAAAGCGGTGTTAAAATTTTGAACATTTTAAAACTAGATTTTATGTAAGGGAAGAGGGGCTGATTCATTTCATAGTATATATGATTTGTGTATATCTTTTCTGTATTGAATATTTTTCAGCAAAATATACTCACTCCAGAACAGTGAGTAAGCATGGCAAGAACAATATTTTCACTACATTTAGGTTTAAATTTTCAATCCTTTAGATCCCAGTGAGCAAAGTAGATGAATTTTTCCCTTTATGGAGCAAACAATTACTAATATGAATATAGTAGAGGGAGATAGTGACAATGGTCATTGCTAGCAATCAGAAGGAGAGGTAAGTATATGGTGGAAAACGAATACTTGAGTACTGACTTCAATGTGATGCTATTTGAGAAAAGAATGTGATACTATTTGAGAAAAGGCTGCAATGCTATTTGAAAAAGACTGCATACGGTAGTGTATCATTCTAGCAACCCTAATTTATGCTGGAGTATTGTGCAGTCAGAAAGGCTCCAAAAAATATCGTCACTTTTTTTTCATGTCTCATGAAATGGTCAATGGCTCTTTACCAATGGTCAAGATTCTCATGTAAGTTTTAATTTTGGCAAGGAAGTCTGTAGACTGGGTTCCTGGATTGGATTTTATTAAATTACTAAAACTGATGCCCAGACATTGAATGCTTGGATTTTGTTGAAATGTTTCACTGCAATCAGATAGATGCTAGAAGATAGAAAGGTTTCCTGGGGCGTCCTGTCAGCTGAGGAGGTATATATTATTTTTGAAAGAAGCACAGATAGAATTAAATTACTTGTTCAAGTAATTAAAACATAATACTTAGATTTAGGAAAGTTGATTTTCCTGTTAAATGTGACATGTTTCAGCAAATGAGTTTGAAAGGCATGGGTGCTTTGCAATTTTTTTTTTTTAAAAAAGAATAAAACACTTTAACTTTTCTTCCTGATCCAAAATGGATTTCTTTTTTTAAGAATGAATTTTATCGGAAAATTAAATATTGAATAAAATACCTCTAGTACTAAAGGAATAGCTATAAATGATACTATTCTGTTTGTATACATTCAGAGGCATAAAGGAGAGGAGATTGAATGTATTATATGTATGTTTGTCCAAACTCTTTAAGTATTTTATTATTACCACCCTTTACCCCCGCAAAAAAAATTAAGCTTTATCTCACTAATTAGTGATGAGCTTATAATAGCTGAGGACCTAAAGAGACAACAAATAAAAGTTTACATGAAAATATTTACTGAGTGCAGCACCCTTTCACATCTGTGATATGTCATGGAATAGTTCACCAAGGAGTATAACTTGGAGTTGCTTTTTTTTTTTATTCTTTCCCCTGTGGTTGTTGTAGCTTAAAGAAGGAAGCTTACCACTGTTTACAAAATCACATCTACTCTGGGTATGCCTATTTATTCCAAGTCAGTGCTAGACCAAATAATTTCCACAGCATCTGTTTTATTTCAGCTTGTTTGTCACTATTCTCAAATTAGATTGATTCTCCTTTTAGAAAGCAAAGCTTTTTAACCTTGCAGATCTCATCCCCTGAGTTAAAGCTCAACTATTTTCTATAAAAGTAAAAGGCTTTGGCAGGCTTCTTCCCCATAGAGAATCAGTCTGCTCCAAGAGCAGCACTCCAGACAAGTAATTTACTGTTATAAACAGTATAAATAAAGCAGAAATAGAAGAAAATATCTCAAAAAAACTACAACATGTCTTTCTTTACAGCACCCGTGTTGGTTTATTTTTTTCTTGCAGAAGGTCTACAAGCTGTTGCAGTTAGCTATCTGTGAGAGGTCCTCAAGCTGTTCACAAAGAATTTAGGTAAGTAAAATTACAAAGTTTTTTCCCCCTTCTCACTGGTAGAGGTACAAGTTAAGATGCTACCCCTGACACTTACTTAACCACCTGCATAATTTTAAAATATTTGTTGGCAATTTTACAACTATATAAAGGTGGTTTTCCCCGTAAGAATGTAAAAAAAAAAAAGTTTGTGATCTGAATTCACCTATCTATTCATTAAATCACATTAATGCATAAAGGTTTCTGGCAAAAATAACATAATAATATTTATCAAGAATAAACTAAATGCCCTTAACTCTGTAGTTAGTTTCAGTAACAGAATCGTTTCATATTGCTGGTATACGGTTGGTGTCAAATGCACATCCTGATCCCATATAGTAAAAGAGGAAGCATTTTTGTTTTTTTCCAATTTAAGATCATGAGAGAAAAGACAAAAGGGAAAAAAAAAGCATAAAACATTACGATTATTTGGTTAACAAGAGACGTGAAGAAAATAAATCTGATCAAATCTTACATTCATTATACAGGCTAGGTTGGTAATTGTAAGTATAGATATACTAAAAGTTGCATATATAATAATCCTTGATAGATTCATTAAAATGTATGCTATTTAGTGTTGTTAAAAAACATATTAAATGGATTAATAGCAGGTTGACAGACTAACCTTTACAGTGATTAATAGGGAATTGCATCTAAATAAGATGCGTTAAGTAGAGCTCTGAGGAAATCAGTAGTTAGGAAGTAGCTAGGAAGAAAGTTTTCTGTATTACCCTAATTTATAGTATTTTGAAAGTCAGACGCCCAAAAGACACACAAAAACTGACTCATCAGCTGAAAAAAATGTGTGAGAGACTTAAAAAGACAAAAAATTAGCTTATCAAAAATTTGATGAGAAATCTATTTATACAGTAAAACAAGCACATTGGATATGAACCGGGTCTTTAAATATCTTTTGCTCCAGAAGAAAACCCAAAACATGTAAACTATTGTGTGGAGGGAGAACCCAAACTAATTTTTATATAAAAAGTATCATACATTTTAAGTATTTAAGAATGAAAATAAAGTGAAATCAAATATTAATAGAGTAACACCTTCATTGTTTTGTACATTCAAAAAAAAAGTGAACATTTTTCTGGAAGCTGCACCATTGCAAAACATGCCTTATTGAGCTCGGTACCAGTGTTAGCTGGAGAAAGACAATAACTTGTGATATGAACCTCTTCATATTGTGTGACCCAGTGAGACATTGTAGCTTTAAATTTTTTATGAAAATAATGGCTTGGATTTAGAAGAACAGAGAGTGTTGGATGATAGTAAAAAACCCCACAAAACAAACACAACAGAAAACAAAACTCCTAAGAAAGAAGAATAGTAGGTTTTGACCATTAAGAACTATGGTATTCACCAGGCATGTAGTAATACTACCTCTCAGTTGTTGGTTTTCTTGACTCTTAGATGTTCAGATTTATCCAAGGTACGTAAATACCGTTAATTAATATAAAAGAATGGGAATACATATCTCCATAAGTATATGAAATAATGAAATATAGAATCTTTTCTTCAAAGTAAAATAGTAAAATCCTGTAATTTTCAAGAAAATTAGCAGGTTCATCAGCTTAATCTACGTATGACCCTTAAACCTTAGCCATGTGCAAATAATCCCATTGGACAAAGAATCTAATGCATAAAAAAAATCTATCTCTAAAAAATCCAGTGTAAAATTAATGTTTATCAATGTGCTAATGAACAGTTTATGTTGCTAACAGATTCAGTACTGGAAGTCCTGTTATACAATTTCTTTCTTTTTTAACTTACAAGAATTTCTCATTATAGAAAAGCTGTAAAGCATTTCTAAATTTTTAAATGGCCGGAGATTGGTTGCTGATATATTAGGAAAGTGCTATTTTTCTAATTAAAAGAATAACATAAAAGTTATTTTTTTAGTCTTCAATGACTAGCAGGTTTGTATGTCAGTGTCGTTGACTACAAAAATTCAGATATATTTTGGGCCTTACTCTCTGTAACACTAGCTCCATTGAGGCTACTTTCAAGTTAGAGGCTATTGATTGAAATCTTGATTATATAACTACAGTCATGCATTCATGAAGTCCATGTAAAGAGATCATAAGGGCAGAGTTACACCTGAAGCATCCTGACATTTTTGAGACTGAGGCAAAAAAAAAGCTTGTATACAACTTTTTGAGAGAGATATGGAAAAGATATTTATTTACTTTCAGCTAACTAAATTTTCCAGAAATTGTTGGTCTAGAGCAAAATTATTGCTGATTTGCAGTTTGGCTATCTAATTCTGTTCAGTATTTCAGCTGCAACAATATTTACTTGTTTAGGAACCAGGACAAAGTGTTCATCAGACTGTAGAAAATTACATTTTTTCTTTCATTTTTATGGATTGGGATGCCTAAAGGTTGTCCTGAGCAGACTGAAAAAACTTGCCAAGTGATTCAGAGATGATCACAGTTATGTTAACTGCATGTGATGCGTTAACCTTGGCTGGATGCCAGGTGCCCACCAAAGCCACTGTATCACTGCCCTCCTCAGCTGGACAGGGGAAAGAAAACATAACAAAAAGCTCGTGGGTCGAGATAAGGACAGGGAGAGATCACTCACCAATTACCTTCACCGGTGAAACAGATTTGACTTGGGGAAATTTAATTTAATTTATTGCCAATCAAAATTAGAGTAGGGTAATGGGCAATAAACCAAATCTTAAAAACACCTTCCCCCCACCCCTCCTTTCTTTCTGGGCTCACCTTTACTCTCAATTTCTCTACCTTCCCCTCTCCGAGTGGTGCATAGGGATGGGGAATGAGGGCTGCAGTCAGTTCATCACACGTTGTCTCTGCTTCTCCTTCTTCCTCAGGGGGAGGACTCCTCACGCTCTTCCCCTGCTCCAGCATGAGATCCCTCCCACAGCAGACAGTCCTCCATGAACTTCTCCAAAGTAAGTCCTTCACATGGGCTGCAGTTCTTCACAAACTGCTCCAGCGTGGGTCCTTTTCACAGGCTGCAGTTGGGTATCTGCTCCATCATGGACCTGCATGGTCTGCAGGGGGACAGCCTGCCTCACCATAGTCTTCACCACAGGCTGCAGGGGAATCTCTGCTCTGTTGCCTGGAGTACCTCCTCCCCCTCTTTCACTGATATTGGTGTCAGATGCAGAGTTGTTTCCTCTCACATATTCTCACTCCTCTCCTCTGGCTGCTCTTGTGCAGCAATTTTCTTTTCCTCTTCTTCAATATATTATCACAGAAGCACTACCACTGTCACTGATGCGCTTGGCCTTGGCCACTGGCAGGTCCATCTTGGAGGTGGCTGGCATTGGCTCTATCAGACATGGAGGAAGCTTCTAGCAGCTTCCCACAGAAGCCACCCCTGTAGGCACCCCACTACCAAAACTTTGCCATACAAACCCAATACACTGCATTAAATTATCTGTAATATTAGGAGTGGTTTTCATTCTCTCTCCTGATCAGTGAGTCATGCCAAATGATGGACAACCTAATTCAAAATTTCCCAGGTACAAATAAAAAAGATCAAATTGTTTTAACTTCAAAAAGTACACTGTATAATGGTTACCATGTTGTCTAAAGCTAAGAACACCTCATAGTCACAGAGGTTTTAAACTGGTTTCAGCAAGGGACCTACATTATCAGGTCAATGGCTATCATTCATGCCGTAATTTGTTTTCACTCTCCATTTCCCCTTCTCCCAAGTTCCCTTTGTCTTTTATTTCTACTTATTTCCCCAGACAACCTTCTGTTGCTGATACAGCAATACATATGCAACTAGGGGACTAAAAATAGATCAATTTTTTAAGAAAGTGAATCCCTCATATTATCCATTATGTCAAGAAGGAGGAAAACAGCACAGAACACAAGCACTTGAACTGAATAGGCTTATGTTAGAAACTACTGATTTTGAGCAAAATGCAGTAGAAGTAGCAGGATTAACTGGGCTAGATGTTCCTTGACATATTTTTGAAATAATGGCTTGCTATGTGACTATCTACTATTTGTAAAATCAACAAACAAAAAAGTAAAAATAAACAGTAGACAAAAGATCACACAAAAACATGCTGAAATATTTTAACTTTAACCCAAAATGTGACATTTTCTCTACAAAAAGCACTCATAATCTCTATTATGAACTCTAAAAAATATTCAGTTCAATGACAATCATGGCTTTCTGAGTAAGATTTACCAGATTTACAAACACATATTTCAAGCCGCAAAGGTTTAGAAGTATTAGAAACTTAGAAGTGGTTTTGGAAATTTCATTCTGAGTATTTGAGGGGAGGGTATTTTTTTCATTTTTTCTGCGTGTACTGTGATAATTATCACAGACTGCTCTCAAGCTAAGATCTCCAAAGATAAATTTATAGGTTTATAAGTCTAGAAACTCTGTAAGTATTCCATGAATAAAAATTCCCTTGCATTTTTGTTTCATGTGGGATTAATACCTCTCTGCAGAAAAAAATAAAAAAAAATATCTGTAGCATGGCCATACTCTTTACTAGCCTCTCTTAACATTTTGTGGGGGCAAGATAGATCAAGAAAAAACAGGCTATATAAGTGTTGGGTCCTGCACTTGGCACACAACAACCCCATGCAATGCTACTGGCGTGGGGAAGAGTGGCTGGAAAGCTGCCTGGTGGAAAACGACCTGGGGGTGTTGATTGATGGCTGGCTGAATATGAGCTGGCAGTGTGCCCAGGTGGCCAAGAAGGCCACCAACATCCTGGCTTCTATGAGAAATAGTGTGGCCAGCAGGACCACGGAAGTGATTGTCCCCCTGTACTCGCCACTGGTGAGGCCGCACCTGGAATACTGTGTTCAGTTTTGGGCCCCTCACTACAAGAAAGGCATTGGGGTGCTGGAGTGAATCCAGAGAAGGGCAAAAAAGCTGGTGAAGGGTCTAGAGCACAAGTCTTATGAGGAGCAGTTGAGGGAACTGGGGTTGTTTAGTCTGAAGAAAAGGAAGGTCAGGGCAGACCTTATCACTGTCTACAACTACCTGAAAGGAGGTTGTAGCGAGGTGGGTGTTAGTCTCTTCTCCCAGGTAACAAGTGATAGGATGAGAGGAAATGACCTCAAGTTGTGCCAGATGAGGTTTAGATTGGATATCAGGAAAAATTTCTTCACGGAGAGGGTTATCAAACATTGGAAGACGATGCCCAGGGAAGTGGTGGAGTCACTACCCCTGCAGGTATTTAAAAGATGAGTAGATGTGGTGCTTAGGGACATGGTTTAGTGGTGGACAAGGTAGTGTTAGATTAGTGGTTGGACTCGATGATCTTAAAGGTCCTTTCCTATCAAAACGATTCTATGATAAGAGGGAATATCACTATGTAGCCTAATGGTTAGGGTGTTTTGGTGGATTGGGAAGTCCTGAATTTCTTCTCATCTTAACCTTGCACTCTCCTAAACATGTCCCTTGATTATACTTCACAAAGTAAGTAAATTCATTCTGCAGTTATTGGTCATTACTAAAGGTGATATATTGTAATAACTTTCTAACCAGCCTTCTAAAACAATATCTTTGCCTTGTATTCTTTTGTTAACTGTCCTGTTAATTCCTTACTATGAAGTCTCATTCCTGTTTTAATTTTAAATATTTAGGAAGACTTCCATCTAATGGTAAAAAGAAGAACATCTTGTTTTATTCCTCACTGGAAATCTTAAAAAGCTGTTCGACCTTTTCTGGTTTGTCTGCTTAGGATGAAGACTACTGCCTCATATAATAGCTCAATATTTAAAGGTGTTGTTATGGACTATTTCAATAATGATTCACAAATTAAGGACTCCCTAAGAAATCTTTGACATGATAAAATATAACAAGTGCAACAGAGATATGGGCAATCATGTCAACTAACTGTGGTGCTCCACTGAGATTCCACTGCAAAAAAACAGGAGTGAATCAAATGAAATATATCTCATTAAAAGGAAACAAAATGACTAGATCTCATTTCTAGCTTCACAGAGAGGATATGCTTGTCCAGATATCCTACAACTAAACAAAAAATATCTGAACTCTCATCATATGTCTTTATAACTTCTGCTAGACATATGGACTGGCTACTCAAACTCTCACTGAGAAAAGTAACTGCAGCTAGTACTGAATAGTCTGGAAAATCTGGCTAAAAAATTCTTTATTTATAAAGTGAATTTTTGCCCTTTGTTTATGTGTTTTGACAGATAATCAGTTCACCCCAAACTGAATTCTTTCCTCGGTGAAGAAGAGTGCAGGCAGACAAAACTAAACCGGAACTTTCTTCACTTATGTAACCTAAATGCACAGTTCTTCTAGACTTGGATGAACAGCTTTTGTTGAAGAATGTAAGCCTTGTCTCCTTAGAAGGACCTAGATCATACAACTGTCCTCTGCAACCTAACCTAGGAAATACAAGTCAGCATGTAAGCAGCACCTTTCTGCTTGCTTTTGTCACGTGCCACCTAGTAACAAAACACATTCTAACAAAGTGGACACATGCACAGCCTGTCTTCCAAGTACTAAATATTTGATCAATCTTTTAAGGGATTTTTATTTGCCACGCACGCACAAACATCTCTTTCTGTATATGTATGTAGAGGTTTGTGTTTATATACACACACTCATCACAACAGAGTTCATAATGCTTGCCTCAAACATGTGGGAATTTTAACAGCATTGTGTTTTCTTAACTTTGTGACAGGGCAGAGGAAAAAAGTTGAGGAGAAAGGGAGAAGAGGTACTGGAATAAACAGAATTTTTCAGCATATGTTAGTCACATTATATAGTTGATTTTAAAAGGTCCCAACAGCAGAGAGGAATTTTACCATCTGTTGACATTATTTGTAAACAGTTGTGAAGAGTGAGGACATTAAGAAGGATGGCTTCTAAGAAAAGGCTTGTGAATTCTATAATTTTCCCAAACTTTTCAGCTGTTCCATGGGGTAATTGCAATCTGCAATCCAACCCCTTTTTATTCTACATTGAGAAATGTCTGTTCCCAGAAAAGAAGAATTCAGAATATTTCTAAAACTGATGTATGGATTTCTTGTTTTAAAATAATTCCATGCGAAAACTTAAGATATAAGTCCTTCTCTTCAGGATAATTCATTACATGAATAACTTAGTCTGTAGTTTTGCAGATATGCAATTGTTAGATCCTACAGGATATTAAATATGAGTTGTACATGAAAGTTTCTGTAAAACATGACCTGTCATGTGTAAATAGTTTAAATATGAAATATATCTGTATGTTGAATCTTTAAAGTTCATATATATAACATGTAAAGATTTTTAGTCATATTCTTCTCAAAATTTATACATTTGCTACTTAGATGCTATAATCCATTATTATTCCTTATAGTTAACTACTGTAACTACTGTCAGCTATGATTTTTTTTAAAAATCTTCTTCAAGGCAATGGAAGTTCTTGTTTGTCTTTGGAGCAAAACTGTTGTTAGCGTTGTATCGTTTTACATGTTCCAAAAAAGTATCACTTTATAAATGAAATAACATTTTTATTTTTGCTATGAAAATATCTAATCCATATATGAAGTGTTTATCACAAAAAGGAGTGTATTTCTGTGATTTATTGGCTTCAAATTTTTCAATGTTTCCTTGGTTAAAATGTTACATAAAATAAAAAGTTCCCATGAATTATCTTAATTTCATGTTCCTCAACCAAAATAAATAATTCTCTTTTTTTTTTAGTAATTATGAAATAAAAAGCAGTATATCCCAGGCCATTGTTAGCTATTTGATACTTGTTTCAAATTTCACCCACTGCTTAGGTATATACCTTAAGTACCTTTTTTCAAGGCTATGAAAATTTTTGGTTCTATCAAGTCCATGAGACACCTGACAGTCCCTTAGGTTTCATTATTATCTCCCCTTTCTATTGAGGTAAAGGGATTCCAGGGCTTTTGGAAAAGAATCCTAATGAAATACATATAGATGAAAAATGAAATCTGGTTAATATTTTATCATTTGTATACTGAAAGAGAGCATCCTGCAACTGTTGATATTTTCTCTGAATATATTGGAAAAAAATAGAAATGCTGTTAATTATATAATTTATACAAAAAAAAAATTGATTATGTAAATTAAATGTAATTATATAACTTAAGGAAATAATTCACACAAAAATAACTTAGTGGAACATTTAAGCTGCTAAAAAGGGGGAGAACTAGGGATAGTGCAGGACTGGGAACTGTGACTACAATGCTTTTCTGCAGGGAGATAAGTATGGAATCCCAGAATTATATCTCCAAGGATTAAATACTTGAGTTCTGTTTTGCTATATAAAATTTCTCCTGGGGAGTGACAGAATTGATGTCATGAAAGAGAATACTAATACTTTGTATTCTGAGGATCTGTATTAAAGTACAGGTGAGATGATAATATCAAAGAATGACTCTGGATGAGTACAAGTTTCGTACTGCCGGTCTTCCCTGATTATTTTGGGAGAATATATGATGACTTTTTTTAATACTCTTACTATTCATATTAAACAAACTTCCTAGGGTAAACAAAAAATTAATAACAATTTTCCCCAGTCTATTCAAAGGCATAATTACTGAAATGTTCCAGTCCAGTTTCTTCAATCTTCTTCAATTCCAGAATTCACTTAGATGAAAATAAATCAGCTTCCAGTGGTTTACAGCTTCAATGTACAATATATTAAATCCTGAATGTAAAGTGTATAGATGTATTTTTGTGCAAATTTTTGTGTGGAATATATTTACCTGTTTAAAAAATCTGTATTATATCCTTCCACAGCTATGAAGAACTCATGAAATAGCTGAATTAGCTTCGTAAGTAAATGAGGGTTCAATTTAGAGCCTAAATCTATGGTCTCATATGCTCAAACACATTAAGAAGCAAAGCAAAATGCAAAGCTGTTGTATATTTCCCAGGATTTAAAAGTGATGGCCATGAGTCCTTCTCCTTTACTGATTTTTTGTCTAACGTGCACCCTAACATCACAAAGTGAGAAGGTTCTTTGGGATTAAATCTTTCAAATAATGCACATAGGTGTTCAGATTGCCCCCTACAATAACATCAGGTTGCATATGCTACAAAATGCTAATTACAGCCCAGAGGAATAATTCTTTAAAAACTGACCTCATAAATTTTGCTTAAGGGTTCGAAACTAACAATCCTTTGTAGTTTATGATTAACTGTATGCATAAATGAATAATTATGAAATGGTTACATATTTTCTGAGGCTTACTAATATTACTGTACATAAAGAACAATGCATTATTCATCACTTCTATTCTGCTAACATAAGGTAACTCAGGATACAAAAATTTATTGCCGTACCTATATTTTAAAGGAATAACATGTATTGTTTAGAGTTCAATTCTTCTACCATGCACATCCAAAACTTCTGGGGTTTTTCATTCCTTTTTTGATAAATATATATTAGAATGAAGAAGAACAAGAAGATTATGTGACTCTTACACCTAAATTTTAAATACTTTTCTGTTACAAATTCCTGCTTTTTAAAGAAATGCAGATTCATAGTAATAAAGTTTGCTATAGCATTTATAGTCCAAAAAAAAATAAACATGAAGTAAAGAATTTTTTAATGTCAAACTTTTTCTTACTGAAATATATAATTTCTGGAGGCAAGAGGAAACTGCTTAGAAAGTTGTGCACTTTCTGTAAAACTTGTAAGAAGCCATGTTGTTATACAGAAAATAGAAAGAAAATTGGTTTACCTTAATCTATAAAGAGTAAAACTATGATCCAATGAAATCTGTGCTTGAATCATAGTTGTCCAGTTTTAAAAATATTTTTTTTTCCTATGATACTCTAGGAATCAACAAGAGTTCTTCTCAGCAATAAGAAAAGTTAACTTTTATTATATTTAACTAATATAATAAAATTGCATTTTATAGGTTTTACCAGATGTTATTATTAATAATAATATTTATTTATTATTGTTTATTTAAAAAAATATTGTATTTGTTAGGGGTTATTTAGAGGTAGAAGAACTTTAAGATAGGCAGGCATCATGTCTCTACTGTCTTGTCATTGAAGCTGATACCCTGCTCTCTGCTCACCTTCATTTCAATTGTAAGGGTTGTTATCTTAAAGCTCCTTGTAAAGCCTGCAGTGTACAATCATATACTAGCTCATTTCACCAACTGAAGCAAAAAACACAGAATGCCAGAAGTCATGGGTATGAAAAGAAAATCTCAGGAAAATCACAAAACCCAGGACTCTGGTGACAGCTGTTGTGACAAGTATTCGTCCTTCTTGATGAAGAAGATCTTATGGGTTTTTTTAAATGCCATTTACAGGTAGGTAGCATTGTGTCTGTTATATACAGTATCTGTCATGAACTTTTGTGTGATGGGAATAAAATTAATTCTTGTCACCCCTTATGTAGTACTGTTCTTGATATTCAATCTAATATGTTCTTCACCAGTTGATTGTAGACTGTTTATAATATCTAGTAGTCACTTGTAGAAGATACCTGGTAGATACTTTAGCTCTGCCTGTCCTAGCAATTTTATATCTTCGATTACCTGCTTGCTGAGTAAGACATTTCACAGATGTTTCCATTACAACAAGGCTTTTGGAATGAGGCCTTAACTGCAGTACAAAATTTATCATCACAATAATGTCAGGTGCTAGGTATGTGAAGAAGTGCGTATAAATCTGGAAAATCTATATTCAAAAAAGGAATAACACATGTTTTCTAATTCAGCTTTGTTTTAATTATACATAATGATCAGTTACTGTAAACATCACCTGTGATATGTAAGAGGTCAGATTAATAAATCGTAACAAGTCTGTTTTTTTCTCATAAGCTGTAAAACATGTATATTCTAGACATACCATTGTGAGGAATCTGTTTTCATTAGGGAAGAATTAAATAACAATTAAAGAACAAATTGACTGTAACCTGTGGGCCCATAACATTTATTATCAGTTTGCTCCCACCTCCACATAAGTAATTTTACTTCATAATCTTGAAAGCATGCTTTGTAGGTTGTCGTACAGTGAAGTCCCTTTACTGTTACAATAAAGCAAGATACATTTGTATCTCCAAAGATCCAATGCATATACTGTTTGAAAAAGCTATTGACTTATGTGTCTAATCCTAATAAAATTTGCCTTTTCTATATGTAATGACTTTTTTTTCTTTTTTTTTCTTTTTTTTTTTCATTTTTGGTACATTTTTCCATAGGGTCTACTCCTGTCAGATCAAGTATTTAAGTACAAATGCATGGGATGGGGAGAGGGGGAGGGTCAGTTGCTGCTTGTAAAGAAATACTACATGTTGGAACAAAATAAAACCATTCCAGCATTTAGCTGCAGTGAAATCAAAGGAAGACCTCCAATTAACTTCAGCCTGAATAATATTTCATTATAAAAACCTTAGCAATAGTGGAATTACAAGATGCTAAGATCATAGAATGATTCAGGTTGGAAGGGAGCTAAGGTTGGAAGAGAGCTCAGGACGTCTCTTGTCCAGTTTCTAGCATAAAGCAAGACCAGCTCTGAGATCACACAAGGTTGCTCAGGGCTTGGACCAGTTGGATCTCAAAACCCCTCAAGGATGGCGACTGGGCAACCTTTTGAGCAGCCGATTCAACTGCTCTCCTGTTCTCTTGAGGAAAATGTTTTTCCTTGTATCCAGTTGGACTGTCTCCTTGTTTAAATTTATGTCAGTGTCTCACATCCTTCTACCATCACTGTGAAGTAGCCTGGTTCTGTCTTTTTGATGGCCCCACCATAACTGCTGTGGGTCTGCTGTTAAGTCCCTTCAAAGCTGTCTCTTCTCCAGGCTAAAAAAGCCCTCCCCTCTCAGCCTCTCCTGGTAATCGTCTGCTACATTCACCCAGTGTATCTATGTCATTCTTGACTGGACTGACCCAAAAGTGGGCACAAGACTCTAGGTGCAGCTTAAAGAGCAATGAGGAAAGTGGGGTAATCACTCCTCTTTACCTCCTGACTGTGCTCCTGTTAGTACAGCCCAGGAGCCTCTTGGCCTTTGCTGCCAGGGCACACTTCTGGCTCATGCCCAGCATTACCAGGTCCTTCTCATCAGAGCTGCTCCCCAGTATCACGGTTTAAAGCTGGGTCGGCTATTAAACCTGTGGCAGATGCTCTCTGTTATCCCTCCCCCCTGCCCAAAGGGAAAGGGAAAGGGAAAAGGGAGAGAGGCTTACGGGTTGGAAAGTTAAAACAGTTTTAATAAACTATAATAATGAAAAAAAGTATAATAACAATAATAGAAATAATCAAATATATACAAATATATATACAAAACCAAGATTGAGCTCCCCTGAAGACAGCCACGTCACCACCGGCACTGCAGGGCAGGCTCCGGGAAGGCCCAGCCTGGGCCTAGCGACGGTCGAGAGCTGGATTCAGGAACGCACGGATCGGGATCGGGGGCAGCAGGAACACAGACGGAGTCCTCATTGGACACCGGCCATAGCAGAAAGAGAGCGAGACCCTCGTGATCCCCCCGCTTTATACTGAGAATGACGTGTATGGGATGGAATACCCTCGTTGGTCAATTTTGGGTCACCTGCCCTGTCCGCTCCCCCCTGCAGCTGCAACCCCCCTTCGGCTCTTCACTCGTAAGCAGTGAGGAATTCAGCAGTGACCTTGGTTTCTCTCAAGAACAAGTACAGCAAGAGCCTTTCTGCACAACATCCCTACCGGTGCCTCAGTGATAACTACAAACTTTGAGCGTTATCAGTCCTGGAAGCAGACACTGTCTGCAAAACATGCAGTTAGTTTCAGAAAGTGCAGTTACTTAGAGGAGACTTAGCTGAAAGTAAAAATCACTGAAAGGAAAATCGGCCTGGTTTAGGCCAAACCAGGACATCCAGCCAGTCAGGCCCCAGCTTGTGACATTGCAGGGGAAATTCTTCCTACCCAGGAGTAGCACTTAGTACCAGTCTGTGCTGAATTTCATGAGATTCCTAGCAACCCATTCCTTCAGCCTGTCTAGGGCCCCTTACATGGCAGCCCTGCCATAGAGAGTATTGACTGGTTCCCCTCCTTCTTCCCCTTTCCCCTGCCAGTTTGACGTCATCTGGAAATGATGAGAGTGTACACTGTTACTTCTTCCAGGTCATTGATAGAGACAGACCCGTCCAATTTTTTATGACCTCTAGGTAGGATAAAACCATTAACCATTATCCTCTGATCCATGTCTTCTAAACTATTTTTTACCCATTTAGCAGTCCACCCGTCCAGACCATAACGTTCTAACTTTTATATAAAATTATCTGGGGTATAAGAACAATAACGTCTTTAAGCCAAGTACATATCAACTGAAGCTAATTGGAACTGCGGAAAAGATTAGCACAACATAATAATGACAGGGAAAGACTGCTAGAAAAAAGATTTGTAATCTTCATCTTGTATTTGAAAATATGGAGTTGTTTAATCATAATAACAGCCTAAAATTTAAAACTAAAGGCTCTGAAGTACTGCAGGTTCTTAGTACAATTATATATACTGCAAAATTACTTATACATATATATGTATTATAGAGAAATTTCTTGATAGTAAGCCATGGATTGTAATACATTTATTAAAACTTAGCATTTATCAAACCAAGGAAAATGTTCATTGATGGGGTGTAGGATAAGTAAGATGGTCACTGCCCTAAAACAAACAAAAACCAAAAAAATTTCAATGTCTATCTAAACCATGTCGGGGTTTAGAGTTCAGTAGAATATTATTTAGGAACCTGAATCACCTTTTCCCATGTTATTTGGCCAGAACAGAATATTTCAAAGTAGTCACTGATTTAAGATCAGTGACATGTTAAGATCTCTTTCCCCTGGCATTGGGTATACAACTGACACTTTATTGATTAGATGCTCATTTTTTCTTTGTAGATATTTGGTTAGAGAAAGTCCTTACTGAATGTTTATCACATAGTTCCTGAATCTGTGATATACTCAAAGGGTTATTTTTGAAGGACATGTAGTTGGTGTCTTTAAGGTGCCACTGTAAACATACGGAAATGCAAACATTTAGAAACAGAATCTTAGATCAGAGTTTGCAGTATGAAATGTAATTTCAGCTCATTTACTTAGGAATTTATTAAGTTTCATTGATATTTCATGTGTAGTTACATCTAGTTTTGAGATAATGTGAGGTGATATGTGGTTGCAGGAGAACATCATGCAAACTTCACAGTTTTGCCATGCAACCAGATGAAACTCAATGATTTTGACTGATTTTCATTTTGCATTTTTACTTTTCTCTGAACCAGAAACTCAAAGGAACCTTGAGGAAGGGGTGGGATAGAAGGTGCCAAGCCACATGGATCAAACCTTAAGAAAATATTCACACCAACCTCTGTGAAACAAAACTGTGAAGTTTTGCACAAAGCTGCCTGCAGAATATATTTTGTCCGGGCACTGAAACATCAGACTTTTACTTTTTTCCCCTTTGGATTGCATTTACTATCTGTGTTGCCTTTCTACACTTCTTGTTATCCATTGGAGAAAGTTAGGCAGATTCAAAGGAATCTTGATGGAGTTTTGAGAACACTCTCATATGAAAAGCAAAATAATTAAATCTCATTAAGTTCACTCTGAATCTTTTGAAGAAAACATCAGCAAAAGTTTGCTAAAAGCTAATAATTTGAAAAATATTTTTTAAATTCAAATGCCATAATTATATTTTTTCTTCACTGAATCCTTTAATATAGAAAAGATTAAAAACTCAAGTAATTAACCTATAGCATTATCATATTGTCAAATAAACAGACACACTCACTTTTCCTAAGATTGTTGAACTGTTGCACCTCTGGAGCCCCCAACAGAGAAAGAACATGCACTGGTTGGATCGAGTCCAGAGGAAGACCATGAAGATGATCAGAGGGCTGGAGTACCTCTCTTATGAAGACAGGCTGAGAGAGTTGGGCTTCTTCAGCCTGGAGAAGAGAAGGCTCTGGGGAGACCTTCTAGCAGCCTTCCAGTACCTGAAGGGGGCCTACAGGAAAGCTGGAGAGGGACTTTTTACAAAGGCATGTAGCAATAGGACGAGGGGGAGCGGTTTTAAACTGAAAGAGGGTAGATTTAGATTAGATATGAGGAAGAAATTCTTTCCTGTGAGGGTGGTGAGACACTGGAACATGTTGCCCAGAGAAGTTGTGGCTGCCCCATCCCTGGAAGTGTTCAAGGCCAGGCTGGCTGGGGCTTTGAGCAACCTGGTCTAGTGGAAGGTGTCCCTGCCCGTTTTTCATGGAGTCCAACTCATTAAGCTTGCTTGAACACTCATCACATAGAGTGATTTAGAAAACACAGTAAGAGGAATACTTATTTCAAGAACCCGCTGCATATTTGACATGCGTAAAGCATTATGTTGCTGAGGTGTGTTAATACTTCTGTTCACAAGCAGAATCTTCCATGACTAGAGTATCTTTAATGTGAACATCCCTCTGTAATATAGAAGCTCCCAAGGTAAATGTAAATGATCTCGAAAGGAAATTGGAAATTTTGGCATCATAATTTTGAGTTTAGATGTCAGTGTCTTTTTTTTTTTGAAATATGTTCTGTCCTGCTCCTTTAAAATCAAACCTGTTAAACACAGCCCAGATTTATTTTAAAAGATTTTCCACCTTTACATCCTCCCAAACTTAGTCATTTTTTCAAAAACAGAGGCTTAGTGTAATTGTAGTTAGCCTAATCATTAGCTAACTTGAGTTTTTCAACAACCCATCTTTTTAAATATTTTATCCTATGCTTACACTTACATTGTAAAAGAAGAACAAAAGAGCCCCAAGGCTCTGTGTCTATTGCTGTGAATAAGGCAATCACCATTTACAAGTAGTAGTTCCTGCCTAGAGTCTACCAAGGACTGAAATGAAACAAAATCCTTCAAGTCTGAAATCTACGAAGGTCACTAAATAAATTAAATTTAGCTTTTTCTGTTTGAGTAAACTAAAAGAATAGCATTCAGATCACAGCTCCCTCCTAAAGCTAATGCTAATTTAGGTGAATTATCCCTGAGAGATTCAGAGGAAACTGATTTCACAAACTTTAAAACTAAGGGGATGCATTCTTAATGCTGATATAAATGCACCATCTTCCCAGTTCAACTTTGTCCTTTTGCAATGTAATAGTCCTTTTATCACCTTTTTGTCTCATAATCCCAAATCACGCTAAACACTTGAACCATTCCATTAGTTCTTGCTGTCCTTTAAAAAACCTGAAATTACTGATTGCTTGTGTCCTTCAAACTCTATATTAAATAAAAGCAAAGGGGAAGTAGGGTGATTTGCCATTTTACATGGCTTTTTTTTACTGGTTGGCTGTTTTACTTACTTTATTTGTCTGACTAACAATTTGGTTGACCTCCCTGCAGCTTGTCAATTAAAAAGTTAAATTCTCCAAAAGTATTGTTGACTGTACAACAAACAAAAATTACCAATTACATATGCAAAACATTTTCACTGCAAAACATGAATTAATAAACAGTAGAAAGTGCTGAAGTTATACAAATTGCTTAGTGAAAAAAAATTTACTCCTTTAAAAAAAAGGATTTACCTCCTGGATTAGAAAGCAGAAAGACTCAGATTCTGTATCAAACTTAGTTAATTCAACACTGTTATTAAACATGTGGTTGATATAAACTGCTCTTATTCAACGTTCATAATTTCTCACACTAGTTATTTGAAATGGAGATTTTTCATTATTAATCCCCCCAAAAAGGGCTAGGGTTTTTTTATTATGTTTGAATTATTTCTTTTTAATTATTGAAATCTTAACAAACTTGGTGAATACATATTCACACTCAGGCTGAAACATTCTGTGATAAATTTTAGCAGGATTGAAATTTTATGGAAGTATTAAAAATCTTCTTGTAATAGAGTTTTAAAATGGAAGTACTGTCAGATCCTGAATTATTGTTGTGGTGTTGGACACATAATGAATGTTGTATTCTGGAAACTAATTAATGACAAATATACTAGGTAATGGATATTTCTATGGAGACTGTGGTGTACATACGTGTACTGAATAGCTATTAGTACAATGAAACTTAGATTACAAAATATACTTAATCCTTCATTGCAATGAAATCTCATTGACCTGTGACTTCCTAGAACAAAGATAAAAACAAATCCATTATAAAAAAAGATAAAAATTCCAATTAAATATGGAACTAATGCAAGTTTTGGAGTTTTCCAGCCTTAGTCTTTTATTTACGAGTATTCTGTAACCCAGATTCAGTGCTACTAGGCTCTGGGGTGGGTGGATACAAAAGTTTTTTTCTGTCTTTCTGATGCTGTTCAACTTCATAAAGAAAAGAAAGGTATAAAGAAGTTCACCATAAAGACCACAGACTATAGAAGTTCACCATAAAAAAAATAAAGGTTTAAAAAAAGGGTTTCAAACTGAGGTTCTTCAGATGCTTACTCACCATCTTTCTATTGTGCCTAAAGAATATGGTGACAGACCAAGTCAGATGTCTCTCCAAAGATCAGGCGTGAGTGTTTGAAATAATCTCTGAATTTGTCTTAAATTTTTGCCCATAGAGGCTGTGAAAATGAAGGCACTTGTACGGTAATCAAACTAAAACCATTTTTCTCTGTACATTCAGCTGGGTAATGGGAAATATGAAGTTCTCCACACCAGACTGATGGATTGCTGAAACACGATCATAACTTTTCATAATAGATTAATTTATTTATTTACTTATGTATTTATTTTTTTTTTTATTAAGGGAAGTATTTAAGTACATGCTTGCCATTAAATTTATACTAAATTTCTTTGAAGGAAAATGAGAGGAACACATGTTTAAAATGGAATGGGTGTTTCATTAACCTGTGTAAAACTGAGAGAACATTCAAAAGAATATGTATGGCTTGACATCACACTTACGTAATCTAAGAAATTTTATTCAGAAGTATAGTGCTCGTAGAGTAGTCTGTGATAATACATATTGACTAAAATATTTAAGTTCCAACATGGGAACAATGGAGTGGAGTTTTAAATAAATTCAAACAACCAACCACAGAACAGAACACATGAAATATATGACATGTTTAGGCAAAACATTTAAGGTGTGCTTAAGCATGAGACAGAAATCTACTACTTCAAACGCATAGATTTTCTTTAGGTGAACTTGTCTTCTCAAGGATTAAATACATTCTGTTAACGTTTGAGTTCAACGAGTTTATATTTTCACAGAATCACAGAATGGTTGAGCTTGGAAGGGACCTCTGGAGGTCATCTTGTGCAAACTCCTCATGCAGAGCCACCTAGAGGTGGTTGCACAAGACCACGTATAGATAGCTTTTGAGTATCTCCAAGGCAGGAGACTCCACCACCTCTCTGGACAACCTATTCTGAATCAACACATAGTCATAACTTGTGACTTAATTTCAAAAACATATACATGTTAATGCATTTTCAACATCCTAATCGGAATTCTGTGCTAGTACTTCATTTTACATGAGTACAATATCCTTTTATTTTCTGCTGGATATTCTGTGATTTAAAAGAAAAAATAAAAAAATAAAAAAAATTGCTGTCTTCCTCCTAAGTGTGGAAGATAGATAAAGAATTATTTCTTGTGCATAGATATATAAGCTGGTTATGTAATAGACAAAAAGTTCAGAATAAATTTAACTTCCAAAAAGTAATTTTTCAACTGTGAAAAAGATGGATTTTAACCACAGTTAACCTCATTTACGATTAGTACTTGATATCACTTTTAAAAATTATTCATTCTGAATTACATTAAAATCTATATTTATAGATTAACTTAACTTTTTAAAATTTCTTATTACATATAGCTTTTATTTTATTAAAACAGAAAGAACTGTATCAACTTACTTTTAGAAATGTTTCTATTAAAATTGTTTTAAATATCTCATTATACACAAATATTGCAAACATTTTATAAAAATTAATTATGGGTCAAAATTTTTTGTCTTCAAAGAGCTTTTTATTTGTTATTCTTACTTTGCTTAGATTCCTGTACTATTTTTATGCATGTTTATTACAATGCCTATTACTTGACCATCAAATAATAGTTTTGTGGACAATGAAAAAGTGTATTCACATACTCTTACATGCTTATGTAAAAAATTGTTATGGTTAGATTGAAAAAAAATGTGTTTAAAAGCCACAGTCTTCACCATCTGTACTTTTTAGGCAGCTAGCTACCTAAAAGGATCTCCCCCCTCAAGATGTACGTGTAGATCACAAAAAACCTGCATGAATACAGCAGTATTGTTTCAGCTATTGTATAGACAATCATAAATAGAAAGCTGCATCTTAAATACAGTCCATTTTTGAGATACTAAACTTTATCAGGGCTGAGTTCTTAGAATGTTAGCCACATTTGGCTTTTTCTCACTAATGAAAACCTGACAAGATTCTGTCTACTGATTGTGCCTCAGATTATTATTTTGCCATGAGGAAGCAGCTTTACTTTGTATTCCTTCTTCTGCATGAAGGATTTGTGTGTATCCTGGTTATCTGTCAGTGAATTCTGGAGGATGATCTATATTTTGAGCACATTTGTGTATACCTGCATACACTTTCAGATCTCCTGTGTGAGTTATTTCTTTTCTCATTGAGTATATGAATACTAGCTGAGCTGAAAAGTATTGATTGCTAGTCAAATTATTAAGGTACCTGACTTGGTTTGAGTAATATTTTAAATTATTAACAACAGTTCAGCATGGGCACTAGAATCAGGGAAAAACTACACTTCACACCGAGGCTACAGACTCAAACTCACTCTCCTTCATTTAATGTTTCTACAGTTATTACTCAACAGACCATTTAACCCAGTGTCTCTTGACAGCATCCAGTAACAAAAGCTTAGAGGAAGAGAATTAAAAAAAAAAAAGATTGTTAATAATGTTATACTTTTCCCAGAGATAACATCCCGGAGTGCACTAGTCAGTGGCCTAGGGATTTCCTGAGCTGAAGGTTGCATCACTGTTGTGTTTCACAGTTGCTAAATGAGATATTCTCAAAGATTTTTTGAAATTATCCTAGCAAACAGTTCCTAGATCAGAATATTTATTTTCTTTTTTAAAAAATTTTATTTATAACTTAATGTTTAATAATTTCACTGAACAGAAATGTTCTTTAACTAGCTCTTGAAAACTCATTTTTATTTACTTCTTTTTCTTTCACAGTTTTATGCACTTCTGGTATATCTGGTCTTTATTTAATCCTTTTCACAAGGTGAAGAGTTCTAATCTACTCAGTTTCTCTTCATCTGGAAGCCATTGCTCTGGAAATACTTAATAGAAACATGTATTTTTAGTTGCATTATTATTTATTCTTATTCTTTGAAAGTTTGCTGACTAGATGAAACAAAAATAAAAGTTACCATGGAGTTATGATTTTTTTCTCCACTTTTTCTTTAATAATCTTTTTGTTTTTCAGATAGTTATTTCAAGGTATTAATTTTTTGATCCATTGTTTCCTCTTTGCCCTTTAGAGAAAGGACTTACACTTTTATTTTATTTTTTTTGCAAGTCATTAATTGATATAACAAACACCATTCATAAGTATACAGCAGAGTTCTTGGGGTTTTTTTTGCAGATGGACTTAATTAGAGAAAATGGTTTATTTTTTGTGTATCTCTTACAATGTCAGAGAGGATACCATGTGTCCCAAATTCCACACCCCATTCCCTCACACATTTCAGCATGGGAATTCAAAAAGCCAAGAAAGTATCTTATTTCTTGAGTACAGTAAATTGGAACTGAAATGTCATTTGCAATAAAACTCTTCCTGAGATGACCAGAAATATCAAAATGGTAGTTATGTTGTATTACAAACATCAGTACATTAAATGAATGAAAACAATACTGGAAATATCATGCAAACTGTTCAAACACAAACAAAAAAAACAAGACTGAAAAGAAAGCTAAATGTATTATACTTCTTCCTTTATCCTCCTTTTGCATGGGTAGTTTTCAGTTATGTAGTCATAATGCAAAAAAGTATAATTTTTTTAAGTTTAAATATACCAACTGAAAACAAGTTTTTTTTAAATAATAAACTTAAATTCAAATGGAAAAGACAACAGAATGTTGCAATTAAACTAATAACTTTAAATTATGTTCATTAATCCACAGCCTTGATTTAGACTGGGATAATCCCAGGTTTTGGACTTAAACCCAAAGAGGCTTTGGACATTCATATTAACCTTCTGCAGGGCATTTCACAAGGTCAGAGCCATGTCACAAAATGAATGTTAATGTAAGTGGAAGCTGTGGAATGAATCATTGCTACCACTGATTTCTTGAAGCACTACTGAAATAAGACTTATGGGAAAAGATAGAGCAAATAATAGTCAGCACACAGCAGTAGCTAGGGGCTTCCTGGAGGCCAGGATGCTGGGAGCCATGGGGGATGCTGCCAGGGGTGGTAGGGCAGAGTCTTGCCAGCCAGGGCCAGTTCCATGGGCAGGTGGTCAGCCCTGGCCACAGCCTAACCCTTAGGGCATGTAGGAGCCTCTCCCCTCAGCAATCATCATGACTGGGCTGCCCATGTCTGTGCTGGTGCTGAGCAGCCCCCCAGCCCTGACACACAAGCCCCTAGCTGGAGGGCTCTCAGGACTCTCACAAGAAGAAATACAAAACTTTACATAGACAAACTGCCTCATGCTACATCATGTAGCTGATCCACAGGAAAACTCATGATTTGGAGGGAACAAGAGTTTGCTGTCCTCTCTACAGCTTCATGGATATTAGTAGTTGTTTCATAGAATAACATCATATGTATCAGAAGTAGGAAAACAACAAAAATTGAAATCTCCAGCATATATGAAAGATAAACATGTAATTATTATCCAGGCAATATTCTAGTATATGCAACATTCCCTTAGAAAATGTTGCTATTATTCTAGCACTGGAAGTTTCCAGTTACTAAGAACTTATTACAAAATTGAAGTTATGTAGGTATTTAAGTGAATACTAAAATATTAAGAAAAACTGATTGTAATCTTGATTTGTGAGTATTCAAAAATTCATATTTAAAGATCTACAGATTTGGGTCATCAAGTCCCTTAGTTATCAGCCACCTATTTGATGAAATAGTTTAAATTATCTAGAAACTTGTTGAAAATAATTGTGGAAATTCATGAAGTTTGACAGTAGTCTTTAAAATTGAGAGCAGATGTGAAGTTAGAACATTCAAAAGTGAAATCCTGAGAATGCACATATTTTAAGACATGTTGCTGGGTAGATTTCTTACAGCAAAGATATGTTTAGCATAAGTAAAACAACTTATGGGCTATAAGAATCTAAGCACAGTTTTATTTAAGGAGCTTGTTAAATCTTGATAATTTCAAATAGGTTGAGCACCTCAGTACTTTTCAAGATTTTTGCCTTTAACTTCTTTTCCAGTTTCTACTATTAAATTTGATTCTGCTGAAAATAAAAGGGAGTACTAGGGAGCATGATTTGTCTCTATCAGTTCTTTGCTTTAGTTTTGCACTGCAGTGGAAAATCAATTACATAAACCATTATACTATACTCCCAATTCCATCTGTTTCCTTTCCTATGAGGGGGTGACAATGTTATCTTTGCTGTATCCTTCCTATTCATTTGTGTTTCAAAGAAAAACTGCTCAGTTTAGGCAGTTCAAATCAAATCAAAATCAAAATATTATATGTATTTAATAACAATCCATCATTAACCAGCAATCAGTGAACCACATGAAAAGGATCAGTATGATCAATAAAATAGATATACCACAATACTAGCCACCTACATAATGTTAATAAACACCTACAAATTTCTAAACAGCCTTCTATAAACAATCCCACAGAATTCTAATCCTATACAAATATCCATTCACAGTTACATGGTCACGCACACACTCTCAGAAGACATGGGCTACAAACTGATATTCCTCTCTTGACATTGCAGAGTCTCCTGCTAGCACACACCTGTGTTGGAGATGTAGATGCTCCAGCTTTATACGTACTCGTGCCATTCCCCATAACTTGGTAATGTGCATGCCAGTGACAAAGCCACCCACAAGGCCACATACTCTCCCCCAGGTTGCAGGTCCCCACATGCTGCACGTGGTACTGTCACTCCAGGAACAGGTGCAGGCTGCTCACAGCCTCTGATGGAAAGGCTGACCTCCAGCCTAGGCAGAAGTTCTGGCAGTATCAAACCAGCTTCCCACTTGTTTTCATTTAGCCCGCACCCAGGGCTAAGCAATAAGCAGTTTTTCTATCACACAATGTGCCTTCCCTGACCGCGAAAGGGAATTGGGAAAAGGAGGGAGTCTCATCCGTTAAAACTTAAACGGATTTAAAAAAATAAGAGAACAAATATCAATGTTAATACAAAACACACAAAATTATACTTAGCCCACAGAGTTATGGCAAGTCTCTCCAGAGATAGCAATCATTGAGAGTGAGAAAGAGGGAGGGGAGAAGAAAGCAGAACAAAAAGAGCCCCATCCCTCCCCAGCAGCTTTCCCATTTATAGTGAACGTGATGTTAATGTTATAGAACCCACCTGTGGGCCATCCTGAGTCAGCTGCCGCGGCTTTCACTGCTAATGCCCTTTGTCACCATACCACAGCTGAAACAAAATGTAACAGAAAAGTGATTCTATAAATTTTATCCCCACAAAACGAGGATACCACTGCTGCTCTTTCGTCTAAATGGTCTCTACTCAGACATTACTGATTTTCATATTTATTTTATACTGTCTTTCAGGTTTACTCCTTGTTTGTTTCAACAGTCTTTTCAGTATTCACTGGTTATTGTTTAAGCTTGATTGTCATTTTCCTCTTTAACACCGTCAGTTGGGGTCTAGTGGTCATCTTTCTTTTTAACATGATCAGTTTTCGGCAAACAACCACCAGACATTTTTTTTTTAATATGATCCACACGTGCACTACATACACTCACATTCCAACTTTTACAGCTGCTGCCTAAAAGACATCTTAAATAGGGAGGATCAGATTCTCAGTGATTTTAAAACTAACTTTGTTTCATTGGGGATTAATGACCGTTTAGTACAGGGAGAGACAGCTTTTTAAGATTTTCTATTATTCGTTTCTCCTAAGTAATAGTTTCCAGTTAAATTTATGCAGATCATCCTTATTAATGGTCAGCTGACAGAATATAACCTTACTTATAGAAATATCCACCAATATAAGTAGCAGTTGAACCATCTTACTTCATACATGAATATGATTAGGTAGGTAATTTAGACTTCCATGAATGCATGTGCTGTTGTTCTTTAATCCACAACAGCTGTTGACATTAATACTGGTGACTACAGTGCTGGATGCCCCTTGGTATAAAATGCACTGTTTAGCATCACGTCTTTCAAGTACAAGCCAATATCAGTGTTTCATGGAAATACTGAATCTAGATCCATTAAAAATCTCATGAATCTGCCATATAAATACACTAAAGGAAGTCATTTTTTCACAGTATTAATCACACAGGAATGTTTTGTAAATCCATTTTTAGTCAACTTGCATGTGTGCAAGGGTGCATAGGCTCTGTGCCTTAAAAAAAATCAGTGGCTTTTTCCTTTAAACTGCAGTTTCACACAGCAACATCAAAAACAACAAAAGCATTTTGCAGCATCATTATCTTGGATTATATGCTGAGAGTGATGAGAGAGATGCACAACTAAGCACTCCTAGCTACAAAAAAAACCATAGTTATCATATCACATAAAGGTCAAAATTCTTTAACAGATTATTGGTATGATATGTTAACCCAGAAAAAAGTATTTACACCTCTTTACTTTTCTTTACCAGCAAATAGTATACATTGAACTGATACCAGTTACTCATTGGGGAAAAAGACTTCTTACAGAACTTACTTGTTTATTAAAAGTAATCTATACTATGTTAATAAATGTAAAGTATGATGCAAAGAACACTGAAAAAACATAACAACATGACAAAATGGTTTCAGTCTTTCAGTTCTCAGGTATTTTTATTAATTATTTTTAATATTCTTGCAAATACTAGGGGAAAATACATGTTGCCATAATAATTGATAACAATAGATCAATATTTCTATATTGTATTAAACCTGGTTTGGAAATGAGTATATTCAAGATTCCTTGTGACATAGTATGGAAAATCTTAAGTTTGAGCAATTTATTGCACTTTTGCCAATGAATTTTTGCATTATTGTTTATTCTGTATCATATATAAACTCCAAAATGGCTGGGAGGATTCCTAGGTTATCACTATAGTTCTAGGGCCTGGCCTCTTAAAAATACCCAAATATTATAGCTTTATGTATTTAATAACAAGGTGTTTCTACTGGTTGTTATCTACTATTTTATTAGAGAGTCTCCTCCCCTAGGGCAAGCAAATTATGTGTTTCAGTGAGGGAAGAAATGCTCAGTTTAAAAACTAGGTAAATAGGGTTTTTTGCCTTAAATTTGTTTATATTCTTTTTTTTTTTGTTATTCATTTCGCTTTTATTCTTTTTTATTCTTTTATTCTATTTTTGATCTTTCCTTCAAAATCTTTTGAAGGATTTTTTCTCCTTCAGGAGATTGATGTCAAAGGTATTATTGTCTGTTTTTCCTCTTCACAAATAGATAACCTTGTTTTATGGGCTTATGTTCTTCCCCCATTGAGTCCTCAGCTAAGTTGGTGAGCCAGATGAAAAGGGGCACTTCAGAGTTTTCAGTGTGGTTGGAATTTAAGTCCCATTTAAAAATCAGCAACAATGTTGTAGAACTGCCTGCATACCTGAGAGTCTATAAGGATAAGAGTTTTGGCTGAAAGTTGCTTAAGCATTGAAAGTGCTGTTGTGTTTTGAAGTCATTTTGTCAGGGTTGGGCAGCTCTAGATCTATATTTCATCTAAAGCCAACTAAAATTCATTGGTTTAAATAAAAATATAGTCATGCCATGACAAATGCCTCCTGCAAAATACATACCTCTTTGCTTCCAAGACATCAATGAAAAAGGATAGAAACTATCTTAGTATACTAAATCAATAATTATTTGCTCAGCAGTATGAACTTTGAGTTTCTTTTTGTTCTGAAATTATATCAGTGCACGAGTCCTAAAAAAGCAGTTAATCATAAATTCTTCGTCATTCTTGTTGAAGTTGCTACACTTCCTTGTGCAGGAAAAAAATGTGAGATTTCTGTGACAGTTGGAAACCTAAGTGTCCATAACTGGATTTAAGAATTCAGACCCAGGTGAAGAATTAACCATTATGTGAGTGATCATCTTCCTGCCTGAGAGTCTTTGTGAATCTCATCTCACAGCCTTTCACAAAATCACTTACCTATCTTTATGTATTTGATCCTATCTTTTTGAAGAAAAAATGTAAAGGTTGTGCACTATAGAAATGAAGGTCTGGAAGAAAAACCACAAAACTATCTAGGTGAGTGTTCTGTACTGAGGCTGCTGCAAATATTATAGTTAAAATGTCAGATAATTTCTTGATTTAACCCACATGCTAGAATGGGCTTATTCTCTATTTTGGGAAGCTTGATTTTCCAATGTTGTAATTTTCAGCCTGTGTGGGTGTGGGTATTGATTAAAGTAATGTTTTGTTGGGCTTTATCTTTCAGCACTTTGCCTTTGTTGACTCCTTCTTTATATAATGTTAATCTTGAACTTTTTTCTTCTTGTAGACACTACAGATATCTTAACGAAACCTATTACCAAAGTCCTTGGTAGGCACACATTGTATATAGCTTCTTCAGCTCTGTGCTGTGATAGTCACAATATTTTATAGGAGGAAGATAACCAGTCATTTCAGATATGTCCATAGAGCCCTTTGTAGAGCAGTCCTCTGAAACTATCCTTGGAGAGAAAGAAAATATATTTCCACAGTGTCGTTATCTTTACAGTTTGATTATAATGACTACAGCTATAGTTCTATTACTACTGACGTCACTATTACAAGTGTAATATACCACAGCAGGGTATGATGTTTCCTAGGCTATTGTAAAGCCTCTAGAAGCCATCAAGGATTTGCTTAGTGTACTATAGAACATGACTGAGCAATTGATTTTATGAGACAAGACACCACTGTGAATAAAACCACCTCCAGCATTCAAAGTGAATGCTTTGTACCCAGTGTGATAAAACAAGAATTTAGTTTAAGCCAAAAGAATATCTGGAACACTTTCTTTTCGTGCATGCCATATTTTAGTAAAATAGACAAGAAGAAAGCACATAAACTGAGAATAAAAATTACCGATATGTATTACGGGTATGCCAAGCTTTTGTGTCTGGAGAGTAGATTTGAGGTAGGAAAAGAAACTTTATTGTGTGATCCAGTTTTGTACATGAATCTACTGAAATTAAATTGGATTGAAACTTGGACTTATACCTTGTTAGTGTGTGATTCACATTTCTTTTAGAAGAATTTCTGGAAAAAATATGTATTAAAATGGACTGAGAAAATATTAGTTTAAAACTGATCAAAAACCAGAGAATCAGCAAGGAAAAGAAAGAAAAATGTTCATAACAAACAAATAGAGGAAAGGACAGAGCAAAAGTGAGGTAATCAACCTAATTCAATTTTCAGCACACCTGCAGTTCTCAACAGAATTTCTAGGTACCTTCTTTACACTTGCGTGTTTAAATTAAGATTGCAATAGTACATAAACATTAAAGAATTCTAGCCTTATGTCTTTTTTTTCTTTCTCTTTTTCTTTTTCTCTGAGTTTATGGATTTTATAACAAAAAGTTTGTTAGGACATTTTGGTCTGATATCCTGTATTATGTGGGCTATGGAATCTCATCTAAAAACATACTTCACACTGGTTAAAGAAATATGGTTTTATTTCAGTATGGATTAATATTTGGAAATAAGGAAAAAAGTTCTAAAAAAAAATTGCAATAAACTTTTTATTTTCCATTTTCCCACTTTAAACTTTGTAAGAAATGTGATGTCTGAAAGCCTGTTTCTATCCCATGCAAGGTAAACCAGAACAAAGTTGCTTACATACTTAGAATTATGTTATAATTTTCTTGAGGAAAAGTAGCCTTAACCCCATAATGGAAAGTACTATAACTTCCTTCAGATACAGAGATACTGGAGAGTGAAAATAATGTCTCTTATCTTCCATGGAAAGGAGATTCACAGTGAAAGATACATACAAGACAACCACATGATCAGGCCAATAGTCATGGGTTTATGAAAGGCAGATCCTGTTTGACTGACCTGATCTCCTTCTATGACAAGATAACCCTCTTACTGGATGAGGAAAAGGCTGTAGATGTTGTCCACCTAGACATTAGTAAAGCCTTTGACACCATTTCCCACAGCATTCTCCTGGAGAAACTGGCTGCTCACAGCTTGGATGGGCATACACTTTACAGGGTAAAAAACTGGCTGTTTGGCCGGGCCCAAAGAGTTGTGATGAATGGAGTTAAATCCACTCGGCATCTGGTAGCAAGTGGTGTTCCCCAGGGCTCGGTATTGGGGCCAGTTCTCTTTAATATCTTTATAAATGATCTGGGATCGATGGACCCTCAATAAGTTTGCGGATGAAACCATGTTGGGCAGGAGTGTTGATCTGCTTGAAGGTAGGAAGGATCTGCAGAAGGATCTGGACAGGCTGGATTGATGGCCAAGGCCAATTATATGAGACTCAACAAAGCTAAGTGTCAGGTCCTACACTTGGAGCACAACAACCCCATGCAATACTACAGGCGTGGGGAAGAGTGGCTGGAAAGGTGCCTGGTGGAAAAGAACCTGGGGGTGTCGGTCGATGGCTGGCTGAATATGAGCCAGCAGTGTGCCCAGGTGGCCAAGAAGGCCAACAGCATCCTAGGCTGCATCAGAAACAGTGTGGCGAGCAGGACTAAGGCAGTGATTGTCCCACTGTACTGGGCACTGGTGAAGCCACACCTCGAATACTGTGTTCAGTTTTGGGGCCCTCACTACAAGTAAGACATTAAGGTGCTGAGGTGAGTCCAAAGAAGGGCAACGAAGGTGGTGAAGGCTCTAGAGCACAAGTTATGAGGAGAGGCTGAAGGAACTGGGGTTGTTTAGTCTGGAGAAAAGGAAGCTGAGGGGAGACCTTATTGCTCTCTGCAAGTACCTGAAAGGAGCTTGTAGAGAGGCACGTGTTGGTCTCTTCTCCCAAGTAGCAAGTGATAGGATGAGAGGAAATGGCCTCAAGTTGTGCAGGGGAGGTTTAGATTGGATATTAGGAAAAAATTATTCACTGAAAGCGTTGTCAAGCATTGGAAGAGGATGCCCAGGGAAGTGGTTGAGTCACCATCCCTGGAGGTATTGAAAAGACATGTAGATGTGGTGCTTAGGGACATGGTTTAATGGTGGACTTGGTAGTGTTAGGTTAATGGTTGGACTCAATGATCTTAAGAGTCTTTTCCAACAAAAACAATTCTATGATTTTTTGGTTCTATGGTTCTTTTTTTCCACATGAAGAAGTTGAAAATCCTCTGAATGCATCATAGTTAATCCAAAAAAACCTTGGGATTTTTAAGAACAAATATGGTCAGTCTTTCCATATCGCATGCTCACACCAAAATTTGGTGCAATTCTATATTTTTGCAAGGAACTTACTCTAGCTAGAAAAAAAAGTCTTTTTTCATTTTCTTTTTTTTCTTCCCTGTGTTGTGTGGTTCAGCATCAGTGCAAAAGTACAGCCAGTCCGGACTACTAACAGAATATGCTTTCTCTCAGGGTCTTTCAAATAGAAGCAGTGGGCTTGAAGAGGTAGCCTGAAAGAAAATATTCATGTAACAATAAAAATTTAAAGTGTACATATCTTCAACCTCTTAAGCTGTCATTCCTATAAAGTGTTAAGAGTCAGACATAAAATGTATTCAATAGTATATATCCAAAAATTTTGGGGTTTGACAGTGAACATTTCGCTTTACTGCAGCAGGAGGTATCCTTAAGTAAGATATATTGTAAGGATACATCTTTAAAAAGAAATATTCAACAAGTGAATATGGAATTGTACTTTTACGTACAAATTCCTTACATATTTCTTTCTACAAACTTTGAATGGACAATCTTTGCATATTATGTATTTTCCCAAAATGATTTCTCTTTTTCAATGCTATAATAAATATATGATAAGCAAAATATCTCAGAAGTGTTTCAGGTGAAATTAGTGTTTACTATTCTTAGCTACTATTGAGAATAAAGTTGGTTTTCACATTATTACTTCTAAGTCATCTGATATTTTGAATCCATTCCCCCCAGAGCCAGTTTACTAGGAATGTGTCTAATATCCAGGAAAGGGCACCAGATACGTGACTGGAAATTCAGATCAACAATACCCTCTAACTAGTGTACGAAGCCCTCTTTGTTATGAAACACTGCCTAAGGAACAGATGACTTTCCTGTCTACACTGGATGGCAGTTTATTTTCTCTTCTTCTTAAAAGTTAGAAAAGAGATCTTTACTTCCATTTATTTTTCTTATGCACCAGAAAAATCACAAGATACCTCATAATATGTAGGTATTTCTTCTTCAAATAAACCTATTTATTTCCTAATGCTATTGGTGTTACTGTGGATCATACTCTCAAATAGTCCTGAAAACAGCATCTGCATTAAACAATGCAAGTGTTTCCTCTTGATCTTTGCAACCTGCACTTAAAGAAGTGGTTTCATAACCCCTGTGTGGTGAAGTCAAAAGCTCTAGAAAGCAGCACTGGGAAATATAGCGTAACAGTCTGCTTTTGTGCTATTGGTTTACAGCCAAAACAAAGATGTATCTGCAATGGTGATTCCAGTCAAAGAAATGCAACAATTTATTTCTTAGTAGTATCTTCAGAAAAAATGAATGTAGGTATAACACATTCCAAAGAATATGAGAGAAGTGGCTAAATAAATAGGTATTGATATTTTATTTATTGATGAAGCATAATTATCCAAGCCAAATAATCAAAATACATTAACACTTGATTTTTCTGACAATCTTGCGCTTAAGAGAGAAATGAACAATACTCTGCACAAAGACACAACAACCATTAACAGCAGCAAATGCATTAATCTAGTCCTCATTAATATTAATTTATATTTCTGTGATTTATATCTGAGCTATGAAAATCTTGGACTGTTTTTGCCCATATCCTCCTAACAGACCAATCCTCTAAAATCTTTTCTGCAATAACTACTAGAACTTTGATCACAATGTACAAAATGTCAGAATCACTGTATTTCTATTCCAGAAGTACTTGGTAGCTGTCCTGCATTATTATAACTACAAGCACTTGCTGATATGCAGTTATTTTACTAATATTAGTGCATAGATAAAGTATTTTAATTGCATAAATCATAGTAATTTACAATCATTGTAGAAATTGCTAGTTAAAACCAATGTCTATAACATGCAGAAGTTTGGGATATAGCAGTACATGAATCTGTGCTTCTCTGTTAACTCTCAGATTAATTATTCTGAAACAATCTTTGACATAAGGATTGAAAATGCCAGAGGGAATGCATTGCTGGTCACAGTGCTGATCCAAGAAATAGAAAGATACTTTTGTTTAACTGTCACAATTAAGTTCAGCATTACTGTCATACCTTAAAGAAAGGAAAATGGATCAGATTTCACTATGATGTCAAAGAATAAAAATAAGATCAAAAAATACGTGAATCAACTTAAAATTTTATGGCTGGAAATATAGCTGGAAAATATAGAATATACTAAACGGTAAGAAACAATAACTAAAGAGACCAACAGAACCAACAGGCTTACAAATCAATCTGATTTTGAGGGTAAGTACTTATGGAAAAAGAAACTAGTAGTATAAATGTATATATAAAATATATATTTGATTATACAGTAATGGATATGAAATATCCATTGGATAAGTGAATACTGTTGGACTGCAAAGAATAAAATAAATATTTGTGTATAAGAGAAAGACTACAAATTGAAGTATCTGGAAAGTTTTCCATAACTGTAAATTCATAATACTTTTAGGCAAATGGTCTACACACTAAGATTACATAACAAGCAACTTGACTGAGCAACTCATCCCACAAAATAACGAGGGTATCAGCATTTATTACTTAGTGGCCACGCAAAGACACAAAAGCCTTTACAGTTCTCAGCCTTAATCAACTTCATGAGCTTCTCAAGTAGTTAGATCTCCAGCTGCAGGGTCAGCAGCTACCTTCATTTTGTTTCTTGTACAATATCAGTCAGTTGACAGAATCAGTACTTAAAGAATCAATTCTGGTACCTGTTAATAGCAATCATCACCAAATTCGATCAAAGACCTGTTACAAAATTCTATGATGTTCATGAAGACAAACACTGAAAACACCAAAACAAAATGCTTATGAAACTTATGCAATGACTTCTAATCTGTTGCTAAATGCTAAAACTCTTAGAAAAGCAATCTAAAAAAATCCATTTCAGATTTTATAATTAAAAAAACAATGAACTGTGAATATCAGCTTTATTCCTACAAGCTGTCTTGTAAGAAAGAAAAAGTGCTGAAATGTTTTTACTGTATATTTTTGGAGGGTTTTTTTTTTGTTTCATTGAGAAAAAAAGAAAACCAAGGGATTAGGAGACTCATCCTGATAAAATGATATTCCTCAACATCCTCTGACTGTAGATGGTTTTGTAGAATGTTTTTTCCATAACTTGGTCATGTGAACTTAATTGTTTTTACACTTTCAGGCAATTCTTTCATAGTTTCTTTTATCACTGTTTTTAAAAATATTATATTTCACTGACCTTTGATACTTCACATCTTTTATCTTCTATTGGAAATAGTCAATTTTTAAGCTTTGAAATATTGAAATCAATAATTGTAACTGACTATGTATGAGATCAGTATACTGTTTTGCTTTTTTCAGACTTTTACTCCTTCTCACAACAAGGGAATTATGTTTTGATAAGACAACAGCGGTTACCAATAGTAAAGTTAAGAAATAAAAGACTGAAAAATAGTTAATTTCATTTTTAAAAAAGTCAGTCATCCAGAATATTATTTTGTAGTGTCCTCTTTGTAAAGAAAAAGGATTCATCATAAAGGGAAAAAAAAAGCAAAGTAAAGTAAAAAAGTAAAAAAGTAAAATAAAATAAGAAGACTTTATCTGTTTTTTTGGAAAAAACATTCTGTATCATTCTTTTGGTGGGTGAAAATAAGTATTTCTCAAATGAAATACATAGTATATAAAACTGCTCTGTTAGTGCACTTCCTTTTCTGACTTTCTAATTTTGTGTTTAGATAGCTTCATACACAATGACCATTACAATAATATAACGTCAGAGAGCAGAGAAATCATGCTGCTTTTTTAGATGTCTTTTCTTCAATGTAAAATCTAATGTAAATAATATATGGTGTTCCAGATGAACTTACTAATAATCTTCTTGCTAGTTACAGTTTAAAACGTTTCTGTCTGGTTTATAGCCCTATCACAGCTGACTCTCCTACCACAAATGGACGCAAGGGTTATGAAAGACAATGAAAAAGTCAAGCACCTGTAATTAGAAGAAACGTTTGTTTCTATGTTCCCTGTGAGGTCCTTTATAAGGTTCAAAGATTGTGACTACACTGCAGGTAAATAGGTTTGTGAAGAACATTGATTTTTATACTAAGACTTTGTAATAAATTACAACAATGAGGAAACTACACCTAACTAACTGGAAGAGCAATTGCTTCATGTAATTCCCAGAAACAAGATATGCATTATACCAGCAATTAGTCTGGAAAAGGCAAGACAGCCAGCTGCATTTGGGTTTGTGTTATTTTTCTCTTTGAAATTATAGGTTTTCACCATTAGTAGATAACAATGAAGCCCTATTAATATCTTGCAAAAGACACTAATCTTTTTCCTATCCAGCTTTGCTACAACTAGGAAAACACAGAAACAAACTAAACCCAACCTTTTCTGAGGTCAGACATATAAGTAAATGAGATAATCATCGCACTTGCATTGAAATGTTAAATGTGATCCAGTGAAAAATGAAATAGTTTAATCAGAGTGAATCTTTTGTAGCATTTGATACAGTTTCAGATAGAAGTGTAAGTTAGTGCATCTGAATGCATTTCAAACAATTAAGTAAGAGGTCCAGATAATGCAACGAGGAACACAGAGAGAAAGTAAGTTGGCTTTCAAATGCATGAATCCTTATATTTGCAAAGCTGCAAAAGAAATATCTTGTTCGTCTTTTTGGAGGGTGGGGGAGGATCTTTACAGTAGTTAAGACTATGACTAAAATTCTTAGTTAATAAGATTTTTTAAAAAAAGTTATGTGAAAAATGTATTATAAACAAAGTCAATAAAACTGATTTGAAAGAGTGCAGACTATAATAAGAACAAGAGTGTATTGCAGAGTGATAATAATGCTAGAACATTTCCCTTATGTTACAACATGAGGAAAACTGAAATAACATTTTAATTTTAAAAGAACTGGAGAAGCTGATTCTCAACAAGTTCATTATAAGCAGGGGGTTTTGTGTGGGTTTTTTGTTGTTTTTTTTTGTTTGCTTTTTTTTTTTTTCCAAAATACACATCATAGATGCACAGAAAAACAAATATTTCTTACTAATGCAGCAGAAAATTCTTTAATCTCTTACTTTAGCAATATAAAATGTATGAAAACCTTTTAGAAAGAATGCCCTGCTATAGGTAAATATTTGTTGACATAACTCCCATAGAGAAAATTTTGTATCTCCTATCAGCACAGCCTCTGCAGTAGGGTGGGGAGGAGGAGATGAGAGGACGTTATTGAAGTGTAGTATAGCATTTTTATCAGATCTTTAGCTAGCAAAGAAGCTGAATAAAATCTTTGAACTCAAAGTGATGTCCCATATTTCTTTAAAAAAATAATATTCATGTAACATATAGCAAGTTTAAGTCTATTTTAGATACTGAATAGTAAATAGTACTCTTCCTAAACTACTTATCAACCTGCATAAATAAAACTTTCAGTACAAATTTCAGTCTTGATTCAGAGAATACTAACATCCTGAAAGTGGTCCTTATTTATTCATATCATCACTACATTAAAATTACTCAGAGACAGAGCATATGACTGATCAGACTACTCTAAACCAGGAGCAAATGCCTAGAGGGGGTGGCAGAGGAGTTGTGAATGAAGGAGTGAAATTAAGCCTGGGAAAAGGGGGTATTGGGGAAAGGTGTTGTTTTAAGTTAGGTTTTTGTGTCTTACTATCCATAGGTACCTTAATTTGCCATAAATTCCCAAAATTTTGTTTTGTCTGTAACAGTAAATGGTAAGCCATCTCCTTGTCTTTATCTTGAGCCATGAGCTTTTGCATCTTTGTCCTCCTGAGGAGGGGGAGCAAGAGAGTGGCTGATGGGTCTCTGGCAGCTGGCCAAGGTCAACCCACCACAAGAAGTGACACACATTAATCAATGGCAGGGGGAAGAAGATGAAGATAGTAAAAACTGGAAGTGTCAGGAAGACACAATATTTAGGGGGTGGGATGGATAGAGATAATGGTAAATAAAAGGCTGAGAGAGTTGGCATTCCTCAGCCTCGAGAAGAAAAGTCTCCGTGGAGACCTCATTGCAGCCTTTCAGTGTATGAAGGAGGCTTGTAAGAAAGATGGAGAGAGACTTTACAGGGGCCTATACTGACAGGACAAGGGGCAACAGTTTTAGACTGAAAGAGGGTAGCTTTAGATTAGACACAGGAAGAAATTTTTTGTAATGATGATGGTGAGACACTGGAACAAGATACCCAGATAAGTTGTGGATGCCCCGTCATTGGAAGTGTTCAGGATCAGGTTGGATGGGGTTTTGAGCAAACTGATCGAGTGGAAAATGTCCCTGCCCATGGCAAGGGGGCTGGACTAGATGATCTTTAAAGGTCCCTTCCAAATCAAATTGTTCTATAATACTATGATTCTATGAATTACTTAAAAAAGAGCACTTACATTTACCAAGCAAGACAGAGGGAAAAAGAGTAAGTGTGTATATATATGTATATATGAATGTATATGTTCATATTCATATTGACGTACACACATTCGTGCTTTGCGTGTAAATCTGTGTTTTCACAGACACATATTCCAAATTTAAATTTTTCCAAACAAATGCATGTCAAATGAAAATGCACAGTTTTTGCAACTTCTAATAGCCAACTTCAAGACTTTTTTTCTCAGAATGTTTGAAATAAACAGTCTCAGGAAGCAACGCAAATGTTGATAAAATCTCCTGGAAAGCAATTTAGTGACATGGCTGGTATTTCTTTGAAGTCTGGAACATGCTAAATATTTTCTTTATTAATAACTCCAGCAATTTAGTCTGAGATCTTCTGCTTGTAAAAATCAGCACAACTCCATTGACCATACAGTTTTTGGAAAACAGAGCTCTTCTGTTTTAGAGCGGATAGGAGTTCAATACTTTTAATGTTGTGCTCACGTTTTTCACATTTGAGTTTTCCTCAAGCATTCATATATAGTTAGACAAACTAGCTCTGGAGATTTGTACACCACAGAAAACTGCAGGAAGAATAAGAGAGTCAGATATCTCAAAGATTCATTGGAAATGTTATCTTTGAAGGGAAATGTTTTCCCCACAACTGCAGACTTCAAGCACGAAAAAAGGAATTTGCATTTCCACTCACCTTAAGTTTTTTCTTCCTACCTATTCCATCAAGACTATAAATGTGGATAGCTTTCCTGACATTTTACCATCTGAGATATATACTTTGTGAACTACCAGAAATGATAAAAAAAAAAAACTTTTGGAGCAGGTAAAATCAGAAAGAAGGAGCAAAATAGTGATGGGACATAACAACAACAGCAGCGTTGTTATTGTAACATGTAACAAGTAGTCTCACAAAGAGGTACTGCAACAACAACAAAACACACAGGCATTGAGAATAGTTCTGAAGGGGACTGTCTACTTTGAACATGGTTATTCTGCATTTTCAGCCAAGAAAAAAAAACAAAACAGCTTTTTAAACAGTCTCTTGTAAATGTTTTTCCTTCTTTACACTAAATCAAAAATACGATATATCCATTATTGTATGAAAATTAACAGAATATTGACTAAAGTTTGGTAATCTTCCATTTAGATACAGTGCATATTTTGCTACTGAACTTAATATCATATGACTTGTTTGGAAGTTCACAGGCATTTTATGACTTATTATAAAAATAATCAACATTAATTAAAGATTTTGATGCACTTTTAACTAAATGCTTTCTCATTTCTTATTCATTATCTTAGCGATATAATACTTCACCAAAGTAGGAAAGGTATCAAAAACAATGAATAGTAAGAATAAAAACATAAATGGTTCATTGAAACAAAGTTTTGTCTTAGAGATCGATGAGTATTTTTAGAATTGTCTTTTACTGTCATTACGCAATGAATGTACTCTGAAGGCAAACTTTGTTAATGCACTCGCTGAACAGGACTGATGAAAGTAAAAGTTCCCTTCATATAAGACAGAACAAAATAACTGTTAATTAGAAATTGTAAATACAGTAGAAACCAGAGAAATAAGTACAAAGATTGGAAGAGGTGATAAATAACATATTGAAAGTTAACATATGTTTGCACTAAAGAAAAATGTTATTAATCATATATCCTTTCTATACACCATGTGGATAAACATGGACTGTTGGAATCATTTCATTAGAGGCCACAAAAGGGTGCCTAGAGGCTTTCCAGCAAGGATACAATTAGATTGAAGCGTCATTATTCTTTAATGTGTTGTGTTTCCCATTAGACAGTGATCAAAGAAAACATACTAAAGGAGATCTGTAGGACACAAGATTGATTACAGACAGATTCAGCAGTGCAATCACTGTTTGGTGCAATCTCAGCATGAATGGAGTCCCAGAGAATGTGTTGCTATCTGATAGCACTACAGTTAGGGAAAAATCAAACTACTTTTAGAAAGTAAATTGGTTTAAGTTGCATTACATAGGAAAGGATTTTATCTGAGATTGTCATTCTTCCTGGGATCCAAAAGTAGGCGTTCTAAAAACATTTCAGTTTCAGCTGTACTCAAAACCCCAAAAGAGATGTGTTCAGTTACTTTATTAGAGCTAACAGAAACAACATATTTCTTCTTTTATGTTACTGTGGTAGATTCAGTTCATAGTTCTTTCAGTAGGCAACTTAAAATATCTTTGTTTTAATTTTTTTATTAATCTCCATTTTTATTTTATGTAGTTATTTCCTCTTTTCCTCCTTAATTCTCCATTACTCAGTAGAATTTCGCATCTGGAAAACTTACTTAGACATGACTTGTTTGTTCCAAGCATAGAAGCAACTGACATTGTAAGGCACTACTGTAAACTACCTGCTGTTATAAATTAGCATACACCCACTGAATCAAATTCTGTATCGTCTGATAACACCAGCCATGCATTTTTCATTTAAAACAATGCTATGCAAATTTCCACCAAGGAATATGACTCCTTGGCAATAGCTCCTGTATTTTGAGGAATAGGTGTCCAAAGTTTAAAGTTACAGAGGAGCCTTGAAGCCCTTTGCCAGTACCGTGCTGGCAAATGAATCACCTAGCAATGAATCTTTTAGAAAACTTATACTTCCTTTAGAAAGTTATAGACATTTGGAAGAAGAGGGAAGAAGAATCTTAGAATTCGGCTTCTTTTTTTGTACCAAAGGTTTGTGGTTGAATGCTTTACTATACTTTTCACTGGATTATGGCACAAGTTCTGTGTTTAATTCTTCGGGTCATTACACATAATTCTCTAAATGTTTTAGAAAATTAATTGTGTTGATTTCTGTACATTTTGGTTCTTTTGAATCAAGCTATTTAAAAGTCTGTGCTATAGCACTATGCGCTCTGTTTCTGTGTTCTTAACACTGACTCTGTAACCCCAGTTTTGAGAGGAATAAGGAAGAATGAAAGAGAAATGAAAGCTGCCACAGACAGATCTTCAAGTAGTGGAGACTTCTCAACAACTGCACTATTCATAGAAGGTCACAGGAAATGTATGTTCCATTTTTACTTCCTTAGTAAGAGAGAAAATGAACAGCAAATGGCGAATATAACATGAATAAAATGCAGCAATGTCACGGTTTAAAGCTGGGTTGGCTATTAAACCATGGCAAATGTCTCTATTAACCCTCTCCCTCCCTCAAAAGGGGAAGGAAAAGAGAAAAGGGAAGAGACACTTACAGGTTGGAAAGTTAAGACAGTTTTAATGAACTATAACAATGAAAAAGATTATAATAATAATAATGGAAATAATTAATTATGAACAAATATATACAAAACCAAGACTGAGTTCCCCTGATGACAATCACTTCACCACCTGCACTGCAGAGCAGGCTCCGGGAAGGCAGAGACTGGGCTCAGCGTCAGACAGGAACTGGATTCAGGAATGCACGGATTAGGATCAACGGCAGGAGCAAAAAGGACAGAGTCTTCTTTGGACTCTGGCCATAGAAGAGAAAAAGTGAGACGCTCATGATCCCCCATCTTTACACTGAGAATGACGTGTTTGGCATGGAATACTTCATTGGTCAATTTTGGGTCACCTGTCCTGTCTGGTCCTCCCTGGAGATGCGACATTTCTACTGCTCTTCACTTGTGATGAGTGAGGAATTTAGCACTAGGAATAAGTACAAGCAAGAGTCTTTTTGCATACCATTCCTACCATTACCTCAGTAATAACTATAAACTTCGAGCATTATCAGTCCTAGAAGCCGACACTGTCTGCAAAACATGCAGTTAGTTTCAGAAAGGGCAGTTGCTTAGAAGAAGCTTAGCTGAAAGTAAAAATCACTGAAAGGAAAATTGATTCTGTTTTAGTCCAAACCAGGACAAGCATCCATTTGCTGCCACCCCTTAGCTGGAGTGTGTAAAATGTACATATTTGAAGAACCATGTTGTTACAGGAACAGAAAAATGAATTGAAAAATTCCATTGAATAGGCAGAGTATTTTATTTCCAAAGTAAATGGCCTTTTATTTTATAAATGAGATTTGATCTCAATAAAGTTTACCTTTTAGTTGAATACAGTGTCACTTAAAAAAGCATTTTAGAATATTTTGCAGCATCAGGAATAACGCAGTGACTTTGCAGTTTACGCCCTTTTTTGATAACCAAACCTTAGTACGTCATTGTGAAAAGGTTATAATTACTGTTGATCCTACTTTTAATTAATAATGAAATAATCCTGTTTACAGACTATTTTATCTATTATTTATCTATTATTGATATTAGTTTAATATATTGCTTGACAAAGAATCATTTTTTATCTTACTGTATTTATATTGATAAAAAAATAGCTTTTCTTTTACCAGACGTAAGTACAACTTTCCAGCTTGTGAGGGAGCAGAGACACTTATGAGGTAGCTGAGAAACAGAGAGCCTTCCCTTCCTCAGCAAGATAGATAGCTGGGTTACTAAAAATCAGGTCAGACAGCTAGGGATCCTGAATAGCAGGACAACTTAAGGAACCCTTTGGACTGCCCAGAAAAGCCAGTTGGGCGGGTGGTAACTTGAGGAGTTAGCCAGGTTTCATGCCAGCCAAGGAGGACAGCTGGGTAGTAGGCAAGCCGAGGAGCCAAGCATTCTGCCTGGTTTGCAGCCAGCCTGGGGTCCGATTGGCAAGATAGCTGGTGAGCGTACTGGCAGAAAATCAGATAAACTAGCAGCTGGCTGCTTGGTCAGCCTATCGACCTCTCTGATTTTCATTGGTATTTTTGACACACTCTACATGTTCCCAAACAATAATTCAGTCTTATTCAGTCGTTTTTTTTCCTGATAAAACCTGTTGAAAAATAACCTTATCAGCTCTAGCATTTAGTGTATAGACCAAATATATGGTGAACAATATTTTTATACCTCCACAAAATCACGTATAAGTAGTTTATTGGAAACCTCCATGAATTCTTTCTTTATGAGGTTTCCAGGTACCAAAGATAGGTGAATTTCTTATCTGTCAGAAAATGTCTGGTTTAGGCCTATTCTTCTGTAGTAACTTGTATTTTCAAAAATGGTAGCTATGTTCTGCCTGCTTTTAGTCTTCCTGACTTCCTTAATGCTCACAGTCTTTCTTTAATATAGTCTGAAAATCCATGTTTACTTTAATAGCCACTTAGAATACACAACACTTGAGAAAGCAAACTGTATACCCAAATATCACATATATTGTTTCTTACTTCTCTCAATAAATAATGCAAATAGGAAAATTATATTCCTAAATATTGAATTTAATGTATTTACAAGACATTTGCTAAATAATATATTACAAGTGTATTTTTATTATGTAAGTATTCTGATGCAGCAATTGTGATAGAAGTTCCCACACAACTTAAGAATATTTTGACTGTAAAAGCCTCTCAAAGTTTTGTGAGGTGTGGTCATATACAGAACTGCATAGCCATGACTAATAGCTGCCAGCCTGGGATTAGAATTCCTTAATTGGAACTGATCTCCCGCAGTCAAATGGGTGAAACAACTCCATAATAAAGTACCATGATACAGTCCAACTAAATGAACAGTACCCAGGTATGCCAGAATACTTCTTTCATTCAGATAAAGGGAAATCATATCAAAGAAGTTCAAATAGCCTACCCTTAATTTGATTTAATCAGTCACAAGTGGTGACTGTAGGTGTATTTTGTCAAAGTGTTATCAAATAAGATGGCTGTCAAGGAAACAAGAACTAGAACAATTATATAAGTGTGGCTTATTTGGATTCAGGATTGTGGCCAAACTTTGATACCACTGTAACTTGTTAAGAAGGGCGCCACTGAAACAATATTCATCCAATGCCCTCATGACACAAAAAAGTTTACCATACCCATCAGATTCATTTGAAATCAGTGTCACTTTCACTACTGTAATTGAGAAAATTTGGACCACACCTGTACCCATTTCTAAAGTGTGAGAGAGGTGGACTAGGAAGGGGTAATACTGTACACATCAGGCTAGAAGATTTTATGGACAGTGAAATAGATTTGGGGGTGCGCGTGAGAACAGCGTAGACTGCATATTTTTTAGGGACATAAATTTGTGATTGAAAAAAAAGAACAGGAAATTACTTTCAAACCCTTAAAAAGCAACTATGATTACAAATAAAAAATTTATGTGAGAACTCCAAGACAATCCTGTTTTAAAAGGAAAAGGACATACAAACAACTTGTCACAGATTATAATCAGAGAGTAAAAACTTAGAAGGTTGTTCATTGACTGTACGCTGCCCTCCAAACTATGTGAGAGAAAAAGATCTAAATGTTGATATTTTATTTAATCAAAAGACTTCACAACCAAGGGAAGACATGAAGATTTGGACCAATTTTATCTGCTGAGGTTACATTGCTAATTAGCACACAAGTGCCAATTTGGAAAGGCAGTAAAATTCAACCCATCAAGTCTTTGCTAATATCCCAGCTACGAGTGAAAAGCCATACAAAAGGCCAGCACCTAGCAGTAATACTCCTTAGATTGATATTAGAAGAAATTTATGAGTTACAATTTAAAAATTTACAATTTACAAATTACAAGAAATTTCATTCAGATGAATAGAAGTAATTTTTACTGATGCAAATATAGTCCCTTCTTTCTCCTTTCCCTCCAGCTTCTTGCTTCTCCATCACTCCCAGAGAAATGGGAAAAAGAGTTGTTTGGAGAAACAACTTCTTGGAAAGAGTCAATGATAGCTATTACAGAAAACTCACAAGAGACAAAAAATAAACCATCTTTGGTAGCAGCAAGGCCATAGTTCAGTTAGAAAACTTACTAAAATTAGAAGAAGACAAAGCATGAACTGCCTGATATCTTAAAAACAGGCAGATACTCACAAAATTCAAAGAAAATGGAAACTATAAAGAGACATGTATATAAAGGTCTGTAATTTTTGTGCATTATCTCTTGAATGAACTGTTAGAAATTTTATTCTGATGTCTTCAGGGGAAACTGAAATTTAGGTATCTGCATTCAAGAAAGTGCTTGAAAACATCAGTGCTCCACTGGTGTTTCATAGCCGGACGAGTATTAACTCAGTCATCATCCAAAACCACATCTAGTTTATAAAGAATGTAGAATCACAGAATCATAGAATTGTTTTGGTTGGAAAAGACCTTTAAGATCATCAAGTCCAACCATTAACCTAGCACTGCCAAGTCCACCACTAAACCATGTCCCTAAGCACCACATCTACACGTCTTTTCAATACCTTCAGGGATGGTAACTCAACCACTTCTCTGGGTAGCCTCTTCCAATGTCTGATAACCCTTTTTCAGTGAAGAAATTTTTGCTGATATCCAATCTAAACCTCCCCTGGCACAAGTTGAGGCTGTTTGCTCTCATCCTATCGCTTGTTACCTGGGAGAGGAGACCAACATATGCCTCGCTACAAGCTCCTTTCAGGTACTTGTAGACAGCAATAAGGTCTCCCCTCAGCCTCTTTTTCTTCAGACTGAATAACCCCAGTTCCCTCAGCTGCTCCTCATAAGACTTGTGCTCTAGACCCTTCACCACCTTCGTTGCCCTTCTTTGGACGTGCTCGAGCATCTCAATGTCTTTCTTGTAGTGAGGGACCCAGAACTGAACACAGTATTCGAGGTGCGACCTCACCAGTGCCGAGTACAGGGGGACGACCATTTCCCTAGTCCTGCTGGCCACACTATTTCTAATACACTCCAGGACGCTGTTGGCCTTGGCTACCTGTGCACACTGCTGGCTCATATTCAGCCAGACATCGACCAACACCCCCAGGTCCTTTTCCTCCAGGCACATTTCCGGCCACTCTTCCCCAATCCTGTAGCGTTGCATGGGGTTGTTTTGCCCCAAGTCCAGGACTCGACACTTAGCCTTGTTGAACCTCACCAAATTGGCCTCGACCTATCAATCCAGCCTGTCCAGCCACCAGTATAGGTGTTCCCAGCCATGTTTTCAATATTATCTAAAAGTTAGTACATTGTTGCAGGAAATGTAAGGTAGATGAGACTTATTTTCTCTCTTAGTAGCTAGGTACAAAAGAATATTGTGCTAGAGGCATGCTATCTGCTAGACTGAATCAACAGGCTGGTAGGAATGCAGGAGCAGCAGAGCCATAATGAAGACAACGGTGACAGAATATGTGTCAGTAAACCAATTCAGCACTTTTCAACTATGCTGAAATGCTTCCTCAGTGAGGCACTGCGAACGTCAAAGGAAACATGAAATATCTTCAGTGCCAACTCTTTTGAGACGCATAAGGGTGACTAATTGCTTTAAAACTATATACATTCTTAACATTTTTTGTCTCTCTGTTTAGCTAATTGTTCTCTAGTATTCCTTACTTCGTCTATTCCTGACAAGTATATTATGGAACAAGAGTCGGTTTTAAATCATAATATTATGTTAAACTACTTCTGTACCTGATTCTACTTTTGCCTGGCTGTGATGTAGTTAGTATAGAGTAGAGCTTCTTTACTCTTATGCAATACTCCGTACTGTAATTCTAATGGGCTGAGCTTCATCTCAACTATCATTAGCAATCTAAAAAGTAGTCACATACTTCTAATTAATCATCTTGGCTTCCTGTGTTCACTGATGAATGACACTGAGAAGGTGATACATTCCATCTATTAAAGACTTCAGTCTTACGATGGGCTGACTTGACTTCTGAAAAGGCGCGCTCTCTCCTTCCCTTTCTCTCTCTCTACTAACTAGAGACGAGTTAGGTTTTTAGGCTCCACTTTCAATTTGGCTTCTAAATAACTAGTTTTAGGTTAACTGAATCTCTTCCTTGGTTCTTAGATATTAGGGCCGTGATGTAATTTAAGATACTGTTTACAAAACTGGTGTCTCTTTTTTGAAGCAAGTCATATAGATGTCAAATAACTAACTTTTCTAATCTACGTGCATGAACTAATTAACTAGTTGATTTTTATTCCATGATGAATTATTAATATTTATATGTTCTTCTAAATGAACACTGTACAGACAACAAGCTCCCTTTCCTGAAGAACTGGTTTTTTTCTGGAATTGCAGTACACATTGATCATAAAATAATATGTGATTGTTAAGATTGAAATGCTTGACTGAATTAATGACTAGCAGAGGATATTTTTAAAAGAAGAATGAGTAGATTTGACTGTATTACATCGGAAGATGTTTCAGAAATAAGATGAAAGATGACAAGTCAGGAATGGACTGAGAAGCAAATAGCACATTCATATCAGACGCCAAACATCATATTAAAAAAAAAAAAGTGAGATTAGGCAAAATTGGGCTAACTGTAAAATATCCTCTTGTCACGGTTTAAAGCTGGCCCGGCTATTAAACCTGTGGCAGATGCTCTCTGTTATCCCCACCCCTCCCCCCAAAGGGAAAGGGAAAGGGAAAAGGGAGAGAGACTTTCGGGTTGGAAAGTTAAAACAGTTTTAATAAACTATAATAATGAAAAAGAGTATAATAACAATAATAGAAATAATCAAATATATACAAATATATACAAAACCAAGATTGAGCTCCCCTGAAGTCAGCCACGTCACCACCGGCACTGCAGGGCAGGCTCCGGGAAGGCCCAGGCTGGGCCCAGCGACAGTCGAGAGCTGGATTCAGGGATGCACGGATCGGGATCGGGGGCAGCAGGAAAATGGACAGACTTCTCTTTGGACACCGGCCATAGCAGAAAGAGAGCGAGACCCTCGTGATCCCCCCGCTTTATACTGAGAATGACGTGTATGGGATGGAATACCCTCGTTGGTCAATTTTGGGTCACCTGTCCTGTCCGCTCCCCCCTGCAGCTGCGACCCCCGCTTCGGCTCTTCACTCGTAAGCAGTGAGGAATTCAGCGGTGACCTTGGTTTCTCTAAGAACAAGTACAGCAAGAGCCTTTCTGCACAACATCCCTACCGGTGCCTCAGCGATAACTACGAACTTCGAGCATTATCAGTCCTGGAAGCAGACACTGTCTGCAAAACATGCAGTTAGTTTCAGAAAGTGCAGTTACTTAGAGGAGACTTAGCTGAAAGTGAAAATCACTGAAAGGAAAATTGGCCTGGTTTAGGCCAAACCAGGACATTCCACCCCTTATTCCATACCATTCACGTCATACTCAGATCACCACTAACTTTTCATTTTAAAATATATACAGATAACATTAGTTTATGATTCATCTCTATACAAAAAAGTTCATCAAGTTCATTTAGTTCCGGATTGTGGGTTTCCATCTGGCTAGGAGTCTCCCAGGATAGGAGAGATGGTATGAGCTTTGTCACAGTTCGTGCCCACGGGTTGCAGGTTAAAGATGTCAGTCTCGAGGAGGTTACTGGACGCCACTTGTGTCCTGGTTTGGCCTAAACCAGGCCGATTTTCCTTTCAGTGATTTTTACTTTCAGCTAAGTCTCCTCTAAATAACTGCACTTTCTGAAACTAACTGCATGTTTTTGCAGACAGTGTCTGCTTCCAGGACTGATAACGCTCGAAGTTTGTAGTTATCGCTGAGGCACCGGTAGGGATGTTGTGCAGTAAGGCTCTTGCTGTACTTTTTTCTTAGAGAAACCAAGGTCACCGCTGGATTCCTCACTGCTTACAAGTGAAAAGCCGAAGGGGGGGGTCGCAGCTGCAGGGGGGAGCAGACAGGGCAGGTGACCCAAAATTGACCAACGAGGGTATTCCACCCCATACACGTCATTCTCGGTATAAAGCGGGGGGATCACGAGGGTCTCTCCCCTCTTGCTCGCTCTTGCTCTTTCTGCTATGGCCGGTGTCCAAGGAGGACTCTGTCTGTTTTCCTGCTGCCCCCGATCCTGATCTGTGCATCCCTGAATCCAGCTCTCGACCGTCGCTAGGCCCAGCCTGGGCCTTCCCGGAGCCTGCCCTGCAGTGCCGGTGGTGACGTTGCCGACATCGGGGGAGCTCGATCTTGGTTTTGTATATATATTTGTATATATTTGATTATTCCAATATTATTATTATACTCTTTTTCATTATTATAGGTTTATTAAAACTGTTTTAACTTTCCAACCCGTAAGTCTCTCTCCCTTTTCCCTTTCCCTTTCCCTTCGGGTGGGGGGGGGAGGGTTAACAGAGAGCGTCTGCTGCAGGTTTAATCGCCAGCCCAGCTTTAAACCGTGACAGATTTATTGGCGCCCAACGTGGGGCTCGAGAGAAGCTCCAACAGGTTCCTCTGATAAGTCGAATCCCGGCTCCGGCGGGAGGAGACCCGGAGAGCTCAGCTGAGAGAGTATCAGATTTCTTCCTTTGAGATTTACGAGGGGTTGGAAATTAAAACAGATAGCGAAGATGCTGATGTCATTTTTGAATGCTGTGTTATCTCATCTCTTTATAAAGCCTTTTACAGAGTTAAGTGTAATGATACCTTACTTGCCGTATGCGCTGTTTGTTACTGTTTATGTGCAGTTTATCACTGCTGGGCACTGGTCAATGTGCATTGTTTTGTTATGGCGTTTCATACTGATTTATGTCGTGATAAACTGGGCTGTTACTATTCTGACCGCGGTAGCAACGATTTTATCTGCGGACTCCGGGCGTCCTTTAGCTGATTGTGTTAATGATTACACTTCCAATTTTACTTTGGGAAATAGTACCTTCTCCTTTTCTGCCAAGCTGATTCCTCTAGATTTTGTGAAATTCGGATGGTGCTGTCTAGGTGGCATGTTTTTATTTTCGCTTGTCCTGAATGTGTTTCTGATGTGGGATAAGATTAAATATCGGTGCAGGGACAGTTGTAGGTGTTGTGCAGCCACCTCAGATCCTACAGCGTGTGCTGCCGCTACAGCCACTAAATCCACTGAAACCTCGGCAGCCTGCACCACAGCTGCTACACCCCCCAAGATGGCCACTGCAGCTACTCACACTCTAACGAGTCTCAGCACTCCCACGACAGCCACTGCATCTACTCAGACCCCAGCATCTAACGAATCTGTACCAATTGCTCCTGTAACCAGGAAGAAATACCGAAAGAAATCAGCTCGTGAAGAGGAAGATGATGACTCAGAGCCTTCTAAGGCAGAGCCATCACATGACCCAGGTGAGGGCCCTTCTCAGGCAGAGTCAGGGCCCGACACAGATGGGGGTTCCCTTGATCGTCATTTTAAAGCAGACCCATCACAGAAGAAAGGTCGTTCTAAAGCAGAACTATCACAGGAGGAGGACTCGGATGTAGAGATAACCTACCACTCCTTATCCCTGAAGGACCTGAGAAATATAAGGAAAGATTTCAGCCGTTATGATGGTGAGCCAATTATTACCTGGCTGCTCCGATGCTGGGATAATGGGGCAGATAGCATGCAATTAGATGGCAGAGAAGCCAGACAGTTGGGATCCCTGTCCAGAGATGGTGGTATTGATAAGGCGCTTGCAAGAAAGTCAAACACTATCAGTCTCTGGAGGCGACTCTTGTCAGCTGTAAAGAGCAGGTATCCCTATAAAGATGATGTTATGAGCCACCTGAGCAAATGGACCACTATAGAAAAAGGTATTAACTACCTTAGACAACTAGCTGTGCAAGAGATCATTTATAGACACCCACGGGAAATTGTAGATCCTGTAGATCCTGATGAAGTGGAATGCAACCGATCCATGTTCCGGAAGGTTGTGAAGAATGCTCCACCGACATATACCCATACATTGTCAATATTAGTCTGGGGAGAAAATGCTATGGCACGACCTAGTGTGGATGAAATGGCTAACTGTATGCGACAGTATGAAGATAGTATTTCTTCCCCACTGCAGGCCCGTGTCTCGGCTGTGGAAAAACTGACAAAGGAAAACAAGGACTCATTTAAACAACTGTCAGACAAACTGTCCAGGATAGAGAATAAACTTGACTCTCTACCTACACAGGCGCGCGTTGCAACTGTTAAGAGAAAACGCCCTCCTACAGGACCAGCTCAAAGGAAACGGAACACATCACGAGGTATCCTGTGGTTTGCCCTGCGTGGTTATGGGGAAGACATGAACAGATGGCATGGACAACCTACCAGTACCCTACAGGCACGAGTACGTGAGTTGCAAGCTAAAAGAAATACCAGAGAGAATTTTTCTAGGAGGATGGCTGCTCCAGTTACCAGTGAGCAGGACCCCAGTCATGGTAGATGGGCCTCAAATTCCTTTTTCCAAAGTGTGAATAGGAGAAATGAAGGTCCAGTCCCTGTGAGCAGCACAAATCCATTTCTTGATTAGGGGGGCCCTGCCTCCAGCCAGGTGGAGGAAAGGGACAACAGAGTTTATTGGACTGTGTGGATTCGATGGCCTGGCACATCAAAACCACAAAGGTATCGAGCCTTGGTAGACACTGGTGCACAGTGCACCCTAATGCCATCGGATCATAAAGGGGCAGAATCTATCAGTATTTCAGGAGTAACAGGAGGATCTCAAGTGTTATCTGTATTGGAGGCCGAAGTGAGCCTAACTAAAAATGAATGGAAAAAGCACCCCATAGTGACTGGCCCAGATGCTCCGTGCATCCTTGGCATAGACTACCTCAAGAGAGGGTATTTTAAGGACCCAAAAGGGTATAGATGGGCCTTTGGTGTAGCAGCTGTAGAGACTGAGGACATTAAACAGCTGTCTACCTTGCCTGGCCTCTCAGAGGATCCTTCTGTTGTGGGGTTGCTGAAGGTTGAAGAACAACAGGTGCCAATTGCTACTACCACGGTGCACCGACGACAATATCGCACCAATCGAGACTCCCTGATCCCCATTCATAAACTGATTAGACAATTAGAAAATCAAGGAGTGATTAGTAAGACTCGCTCACCCTTTAATAGTCCTATATGGCCAGTGCGAAAGTCTGATGGAGAATGGAGATTAACTGTGGACTATCGTGGCCTAAATGAAGTTACGCCACCACTGAGTGCTGCTGTGCCAGACATGCTAGAACTTCAATACGAACTGGAGTCAAAGGCAGCCAAGTGGTACGCTACCATAGACATAGCTAATGCATTTTTCTCTATTCCTTTGGCACCGAAGTGCAGGCCACAGTTTGCTTTTACCTGGAGAGGTATCCAGTACACCTGGAATCGACTGCCCCAGGGGTGGAAACACAGTCCTACTATTTGCCATGGACTGATCCAGACTGCACTAGAAAAGGGTGGAGCTCCAGAACATTTGCAATACATTGATGACATCATTGTGTGGGGTGATACAGCAGCAGAAGTTTTTGACAAAGGGGAGAAAATCATCCAAATTCTTCTGAAAGCTGGTTTTGCCATAAAAAGAGGCAAGGTCAAGGGACCTGGCCGGGAGATCCAGTTTTTAGGGATTAAATGGCAAGATGGGCGTCGCCAGATCCCGATAGAGGTGATCAACAAAATAACAGCTATGTCCCCACCAACTAACAAAAAGGAAACACGAGCCTTCTTAGGCGTTGTGGGTTTCTGGAGAATGCATATTCCAGATTACAGCCAGATTGTACGCCCTCTTTATCAAGTGACCAGAAAGAAGAATGATTTTCAGTGGGGTCCTGAACAACGACAGGCTTTTGAACAGATTAAACAAGAGATTGTGCATGCAGTAGCCCTTGGACCAGTCCGCACGGGACAAGATGTTAAAAATGTGCTTTACACCTCAGCTGGGGACAATGGTCCTACCTGGAGCCTCTGGCAGAAAGTACCAGGGGAGACTCGAGGTCGACCCCTAGGATTTTGGAGTCGAGGATACAAGGGCTCCTAGGCCAATTACACCCCAACTGAAAAAGAGATACTGGCAGCATATGAAGGAGTTAGAGCTGCTTCAGAGGTAATTGGTACTGAAGCACAACTTCTCCTGGCACCTCGATTACCAGTACTAGGCTGGATGTTCAAGGGTAAGGTTCCTACTACTCATCATGCAACTGATGCTACATGGAGTAAATGGATTGCATTAATTACACAGAGGGCTCGAATATAGGAAACCCTAATCGCCCAGGAATCTTAGAAGTGATCATGGACTGGCCAGAAGGCAAAGACTTCAGAATGCCACCAGAAAAGGAGGTGACACGTGCTGAAGAAGCCCCACCATATAATGAACTACCAGAGGATGAGAAGCAGTATGCCCTGTTCACCGATGGATCCTGCCGTCTTGTAGGAAAGCATCGGAAGTGGAAAGCTGCTGTATGGAGTCCCATACGACGAGTCACAGAAGCCACAGAAGGACAAGGTGAATCAAGTCAATTTGCAGAGGTAAAAGCCATCCAGCTGGCTTTAGACATTGCTGAACGAGAAAAGTGGCCAAGGCTGTATCTTTATACTGACTCATGGATGGTAGCAAATGCCTTGTGGGGGTGGCTAAAGCAGTGGAAGCGAAGCAACTGGCAGCGTAAAGGTAAACCTATTTGGGCTGCTGAACTGTGGCAAGATATTGCTACTCGGCTAGAGAAACTAGTCGTGAAGGTACGTCATGTAGATGCTCACGTACCTAAAAGTCGGGCAACTGAGGAACATCGAAACAACCAACAAGCAGATCAGGCTGCTAAAGTGTTCCAAATAGATTTGGACTGGGAACATAAAGGTGAACTATTTTTAGCTCGGTGGGCTCATGACACTTCAGGTCATCAAGGAAGAGATGCAACATACAGATGGGCTCGTGACCGAGGGGTGGACTTAACTATGGACTCTATTGCACAGGTTATCCATGATTGTGAAACATGCGCCGCAATTAAGCAAACCAAACGGTTAAAACCTTTGTGGTATGGGGGGCGGTGGTTGAAATATAAATATGGGGAGGCCTGGCAAATTGACTATATCACACTCCCTCAAACCCGCCAGGGTAAACGCTATGTGCTTACCATGGTGGAGGCAACCACCGGATTGCTGGAAACATACTCTGTGCCCCATGCCACTGCCCGGAACACTATTCTGGGCCTTGAAAAGCAAATCTTGTGGCGACATGGTACACCAGAGAGAATTGAGTTGGACAATGGGACTCATTTCAAAAACAGTCTCATAGATAACTGGGCCAAAGAGCATGGCATCGAATGGGTATATCACATCCCCTATCATGCACCAGCATCTGGGAAAGTTGAACGGTATAATGGGCTGTTAAAAACTACCCTAAAAGCAATGGGGGGTGGAACCTTTAAAAACTGGGATAAGCATTTGGCACAAGCTACCTGGCTAGTTAACACCAGAGGATCTATCAACTGAGCTGGCCCTGCTCAGTCAGATCTTTTACATACAGTAGAAGGGGATAAAGTCCCTGTGGTGCATGAAAGGAATCTGTTGGGAAAAACTGTCTGGGTTCTTCCTGCTACGGGCAAAGGTAAACCCATTCATGGGATTGCTTTTGCTCAAGGACCTGGATGTACTTGGTGGGTGATGCTGCAGGATGGTGGAGTCCGATGTGTCCCTGAAGGTGATCTGATCTTGGGTGAGAATACTTAATTCTGAACTGCATGATGTTAATTGCTGCATAATACTAACAGTGTTCATAAGTGTCTTTCAGGTTAAGACAGTGGTGACGAGACCAGAGCTAGCTGCAAGTGGCGTCCAGTAACCTCCTCGAGACTGACATCTTTAACCTGCAACCCGTGGGCATGAACTGTGACAAAACTCATACCATGTCTCCTGCCCTGAGAGACTCCTAGCCAGATGGAAACCCACAATCCTGAACTAAATGAACTTGATGAACTTTTTTTTTTCTGTATAGAGATGAATCATAAACTAATGTTATCTGTATATATTTTAAAATGAAAAGTTAGTGGTGATCTGAGTATGACGTGAATGGTATGGAATAAGGGGTGGAATGTCCTGGTTTGGCCTAAACCAGGCCGATTTTCCTTTCAGTGATTTTTACTTTCAGCTAAGTCTCCTCTAAGTAACTGCACTTTCTGAAACTAACTGCATGTTTTTGCAGACAGTGTCTGCTTCCAGGACTGATAACGCTCGAAGTTTGTAGTTATCGCTGAGGCACCGGTAGGGATGTTGTGCAGTAAGGCTCTTGCTGTACTTTTTTCTTAGAGAAACCAAGGTCACCGCTGGATTCCTCACTGCTTACAAGTGAAAAGCCGAAGGGGGGGGTCGCAGCTGCAGGGGGGAGCAGACAGGGCAGGTGACCCAAAATTGACCAACGAGGGTATTCCACCCCATACACGTCATTCTCGGTATAAAGCGGGGGGATCACGAGGGTCTCTCCCCTCTTGCTCGCTCTTGCTCTTTCTGCTATGGCCGGTGTCCAAGGAGGACTCTGTCTGTTTTCCTGCTGCCCCCGATCCTGATCTGTGCATCCCTGAATCCAGCTCTCGACCGTCGCTAGGCCCAGCCTGGGCCTTCCCGGAGCCTGCCCTGCAGTGCCGGTGGTGACGTTGCCGACATCGGGGGAGCTCGATCTTGGTTTTGTATATATATTTGTATATATTTGATTATTCCAATATTATTATTATACTCTTTTTCATTATTATAGGTTTATTAAAACTGTTTTAACTTTCCAACCTGTAAGTCTCTCTCCCTTTTCCCTTTCCCTTTCCCTTCGGGTGGGGGGGGGAGGGTTAACAGAGAGCGTCTGCTGCAGGTTTAATCGCCAGCCCAGCTTTAAACCGTGACAACTTGCAGCTAGCTCCAATCTCATCACCACTGCTTCAACCTGAAAGACACTTATGAACACTGTTAGTATTATGCAGCAATTAACATCATGCAGTTCAGAATTAAGTATTCTCACCCAAGATCAGATCACCTTCAGGGACACATCGGACTCCACCATCCTGCAGCATCACCCACCAAGTACATCCAGGTCCTTGAGCAAAAGCAATCCCATGAATGGGTTTACTTTTGCCTGTAGCAGGAAGAACCCAAACAGTTTTTCCCAACAGATTCCTTTCATGCACCACAGGGACTTTATCCCCTTCTACTGTATGTAAAAGATCTGACTGAGCAGGGCCAGCTCGGTTGATAGATCCTCTGGTGTTAACTAGCCAGGTAGCTTGTGCCAAATGCTTATCCCAGTTTTTAAAGGTTCCACCCCCCATTGCTATTAGGGTAGTTTTTAACAGCCCATTGTATCGTTCAATTTTCCCAGAGGCTGGTGCATGATAGGGGATGTGATATACCCATTCGATGCCATGCTCTTTGGCCCAGTTATCTATGAGACTGTTTTTGAAATGAGTACCATTGTCCAACTCAATTCTGTCTGGCGTGCCGTGTCGCCACAAGATTTGCTTTTCAAGGCCCAGAATAGTGTTCCGGGCAGTGGCATGGGGCACGGGGTATGTTTCCAGCCATCTGGTGGTCGCCTCCACCATGGTAAGCACATAACGTTTACCCTGGCGGGTTTGAGGGAGTGTGATGTAGTCAATTTGCCAGGCCTCCCCATATTTATATTTCAACCACCGCCCCCCATAACACAAAGGTTTTAACCGTTTGGCTTGCTTAATTGCGGCGCATGTTTCACAATCATGGATAACCTGTGCAATAGAGTCCATAGTTAAGTCCACTCCTCGGTCACGAGCCCATCTATATGTTGCATCTCTCCCTTGATGACCTGAAGTGTCATGAGCCCACCGAGCTAAAAATAGTTCACCTTTATGTTCCCAGTCCAAATCTATTTGGAACACTTTAGCAGCCTGATCCGCTTGTTGGTTGTTTCAATGTTCCTCAGTTGCCTGACTTTTAGGTACGTGAGCATATACATGACGTACCTTCACGACTAGTTTCTCGAGCCGAGCAGCAATATCTTGCCACAGTTCAGCAGCCCAAATAGGTTTACCTTTGCGCTGCCAGTTGCTTCGCTTCCACTGCTTTAACCACCCCCACAAGGCATTTGCCACCATCCATGAGTCAGTATAAAGATACAGCCTTGGCCACTTTTCTCGTTCAGCAATGTCTAAAGCCACCTGGATGGCTCTTACCTCTGCGAATTGACTCGATTCACCTTGTCCTTCTGTGGCTTCTGTGACTCGTCGTATAGGACTCCATACAGCAGCTTTCCACTTCCGATGCTTTCCTACAAGACGGCAGGATCCATCGGTGAACAGGGCATACTGCTTTTCATCCTCTGGTAGTTCATTATACGGTGGGGCTTCTTCAGCACGTGTCACTTCCTTTTCTGGTGGCATTCCGAAGTCTTTGCCTTCTGGCCAGTCCATGATCACTTCTAAGATTCCTGGGCGATTAGGGTTTCCTATTCGAGCCCTCTGTGTAATTAATGCAATCCATTTACTCCATGTAGCATCAGTTGCATGATGAGTAGTAGGAACCTTACCCTTGAACATCCAGCTTAGTACTGGTAATCGGGGTGCCAGGAGAAGCTGTGCTTCAGTACCGATTACCTCTGAGGCAGCTCTAACTCCTTCATATGCTGCCAGTATCTTTTTCAGTTGGAGTGTAATTGGCCTCAAAAGCCTTGTATCCTCGACTCCAAAATCCTAGGGGTCAATCTCGAGTCTCCCCTGGCACTTTCTGCCAGAGGCTCCAGGTAGGACCATTGTCCCCAGCTGCGGTGTAGAGCACATTTTTAACATCTTGTCCCATACGGACTGGTCCAAGGGCTACTGCATGTACAATCTCTTGTTTAATCTGTTCAAAAGCCTGTTGTTGTTCAAGGCCCCACTGAAAATCATTCTTCTTTCTGGTCACTTGATAAAGAGGGCGTACAATCTGGCTGTAATCTGGAATATGCATTCTCCAGAAACCCACAACGCCTAAGAAGGCTTGTGTTTCCTTTTTGTTAGTTGGTGCGGACATAGCTGTTATTTTGTTGATCACTTCTATCGGGATCTGGCGATGCCCATCTTGCCATTTAATCCCTAAAAACTGGATCTCCCGGCCAGGTCCCTTGACCTTGCCTCTTTTTATGGCAAAACCAGCTTTCAGAAGAATTTGAATGATTTTTTCCCCTTTGTCAAAAACTTCTGCTGCTGTATCACCCCATACAACGATGTCATCAATGTATTGCAAATGTTCTGGAGCTCCACCCTTTTCTAGTGCAGTCTGGATCAGTCCATGGCAAATAGTAGGACTGTGTTTCCACCCCTGGGGCAGTCGATTCCAGGTGTACTGGATACCTCTCCAGGTACAAGCAAACTGTGGCCTGCACTTTGGTGCCAAGGGAATAAAGAAAAATGCATTAGCAATGTCTATAGTGGCGTACCACTTGGCTGCCTTTGACTCCAGTTCATATTGAAATTCTAGCATGTCTGGCACAGCAGCACTCAGAGGTGGTGTAACTTCATTTAGGCCACGATAGTCCACAGTTAATCTCCATTCTCCATTAGACTTTTGCACTGGCCATATAGGACTATTAAAGGGTGAGCGAGTCTTGCTAATCACTCCTTGATTTTCTAATTGTCTAATCAGTTTATGAATGGGGATCAAGGAGTCTTGATTGGTGCGATATTGTCGTCAGTGCACCGTGGCAGTAGCAATTGGCACCTGTTGTTCTTCAACCTTCAGTAACCCCACAACAGAAGGATCCTCTGAGAGGCCAGGCAAGGTAGACAGCTGTTTAATGTCCTCAGTCTCTACAGCTGCTATACCAAAGGCCCATCTATACCCTTTTGGGTCCTTAAAATACCCTTTCTTAAGGTAGTCTATGCCAAGGATGCACGGAGCATCTGGGCCAGTCACAATGGGGTGCTTTTTCCATTCATTTTTAGTTAGGCTCACTTCGGCCTCCAATACAGATAACTCTTGAGATCCCCCTGTTATTCCTGAAATACTGATAGATTCTGCCCCTTTCTGATTCGATGGCATTAGGGTGCACTGTGTACCAGTGTCTACCAGGGCTCGATACTTTTGTGGTTCTAATGTGCCAGACCATCGAATCCACAAAGTCCAATAAATTCAGTTATCCCTCTCCTCCTCCTGGCTGGAGGCAGGGCCCCTCTAATTAAAGATTGGATTCGTGCAGCTCATGGGGATTGGACCTTCATTTCCCCTATTCATATTTGGGAAATAGGGACCTGAGGCCCATCTACCATGACTGGAGTCCTGCTCATTGGTAACTGGAGCAGCCATCCTCCTAGGAAAATTCTCTCTGGTATTTCTGTTAGCTTGCAACTCACGTACTCGTGCCTGTAGGGTACTGGTAGGTTGTCCATGCCATCTGCTCATGTCCTCCCCATAATCACGCAGGGTAAACCACAGGATACCTCGTGACGTGTTCCGTTTCCTTTGAGCCGGTCAAGTAGGAGGGCGTTTCCTCCTAAAGGCTGCAACACGGGCCTGTGTAGGTAGAGATTTAAGTTGATTCTCGATCCTGGACAGTTTGTCTGACAGTTGTTTAAAAGAGTCCTTGTCTTCCTTAGTCACTTTTCCTACAGCCGAGACACGGGCCTGCAGTGGGGAAGAAATACTATCTTCATACTGTCGCATACAGTTAGCCATTTCGCCCACACTAGGTCATGCCATAGCATCTTCTACCCAGACTAATATTGACAATGTATGGGCATGTGTTAGTGGAGCACTCCTCACAACCTTCCGGAACATGGATCGGTTGCATTCCACTTCATCAGGATTTACAGGATCTACAATGTCCCGTGGGTGTCTATAAATGATCTCTTGCACAGCCAGTTCTCTAAGGTAGTTAATACCTTTTTCTATAGTGGTCCACTTGCTTAGGTGGCTCATAACATCATCTTTATAGGGATACCTGCTCTTTACAGCTGACAAGAGTCGCCTCCAGAGACTGATACTGTTCGACCTTCTTGGAAGCATCTTATCAATACCACCGTCTCTGGACAGGGATCCCAACTGTCTGGCTTCTCTACCATCCAATTCTATGCTATCCGCCCCATTATCCCAGCATCGGAGCAACCAGCTAATAATAGGCTCACGGTCATAACGACTAAAGTCTTTCCTTATACTTCGCAGTTCTTTCAGGGATAAGGAGTGGTAGGTTATCTCTACATCCAAGTCCGAGTCCTCCTGTGATAGTTCTGCTTTAGAAGGATCTTTCTTGTGTGATGGGTCTGCTTTAAAAAGACGATCAAGGAAACCCCCCTCTGTGTCAGGCCCTGACTCTGACTGAGAAGGGCCCTCACCTGGGTCCCGTGCTGGCTCTGCCTTAGAAGGCTCTGAGTCATCATCCTTCACTTTACTAGCTGATTTCTTTCGGTGTTTTCTCCTGGTTACAGGGGCAGCATAATACCTACTGCTGTTACTGCTCTGACATCTAATCACATACCACACCAGAAACACATTCAGGACACCCAAAAATAACAACATGCCCTGTTCGAATTTTGCGGGGATCAGCTTGGCAAAAAAAGAGCAGATACTATCAAAATCAGTTAAAAGATGCCCGGTGTGCGCAGCTACCGATTCGCGATTAAAGCTGCCCATCATTGTATCATAGAGATAAGAGATCGGAATAATAACTGCCCAGTTTATCACGACATAAATCAGTATCAAAACCCATACCAAAACGACACATTTCGACCAGCACGCCCTGTTAAACCACATGAAAGCACTAACACACAGTGCATACGGCAAGTAAGGTATTATTACACATAACTCTAAAACAAGCTTTATAAAGAAAAGAGGTAACACAAGGCTCACAAATAACATTATCATCTTAGCTATCTGTTTTAATTTCCAACCCCTCGTAAATCTCAAAGGAAGAAATCTGATACTCTCTTGGCTGAGCTCTCCGGGTCTCCTCCCACTGGAGCTGGGATTCGACTTATCAGAGCAACCTGTCGGAGCTTCTCTCGAGCCCCACGTTGGGCGCCAATAAATCTGTCACGGTTTAAAGCTGGCCCGGCTATTAAACCTGTGGCAGATACTCTCTGTTATCCCCACCCCTCCCCCCAAAGGGAAAGGGAAAGGGAAAAGGGAGAGAGACTTCTGGGTTGGAAAGTTAAAACAGTTTTAATAAACTATAATAATGAAAAAGAGTATAATAACAATAATAGAAATAATCAAATATATACAAATATATATACAAAACCAAGATTGAGCTCCCCTGAAGTCAGCCACGTCACCACCGGCACTGCAGGGCAGGCTCCAGGAAGGCCCAGGCTGGGCCCAGCGACAGTCGAGAGCTGGATTCAGGAATGCACGGATCGGGATCGGGGGCAGCAGGAACACAGATGGAGTCCTCATTGGACACCGGCCATAGCAGAAAGAGAGCGAGACCCTCGTGATCCCCCCGCTTTATACTGAGAATGACGTGTATGAGATGGAATACCCTCGTTGGTCAATTTTGGGTCACCTGTCCTGTCCGCTCCCCCCTGCAGCTGCGACCCCCCTTCGGCTCTTCACTCGTAAGCAGTGAGGAATTTAGCAGTGACCTTGGTTTCTCTAAGAACAAGTACAGCAAGAGCCTTTCTGCACAACATCCCTACCGGTGCCTCAGCGATAACTACGAACTCCGAGCGTTATCAGTCCTGAAAGCAGACACTGTCTGCAAAACATGCAGTTAGTTTCAGAAAGTGCAGTTACTTAGAGGAGACTTAGCTGAAAGTGAAAATCACTGAAAGGAAAATTGGCCTGGTTTAGGCCAAACCAGGACACCTCTTAATTTCAACTTCACTGTTTGAATAATACACATTCTGCTTTTGTTTTTTTTGGTTGATTTTTGTTTGCTTGTTTGGGGAGGGTTACTATTTTTTCCCTGAAATCTAATGGATAATTTTACATTTTGCCTTCATTCAGCTTAACACTGACATGTTAGGCAGAACATCCCATATGTTTGCAGTGCAGTGCCCCACAGTACAAAAAGCATAGACTGGTGGTTCCCAGGTAGTGATCTACTCATTTCAGTTTTGTGCCATTTTATCTGAAAAGTTCCACTTCACCTTTGTCGTCTCCCCTTCCCTCACTGGGAAGTATCAATAGAAGTGCTGTGCCAATCTTTCTTCCCGTGCAGAGGGTACAGACACTGTCGAACTCCACAACGGAGCCTGTGCTCTATTCCCTTTTTCCACCCTGGTTCTATTCAGCCTACCCAGGGACTTACTTCTGTAGGGCAGGGATCCTGAAAGGATAGTGATGTCAACAGCAATAAAAAGTTTACTTTTTCTTTGTTACTGTATTTGTTACTATTTTCTTTGTTACTGTATTTTATCTCTTTTCTTTCCCCTTTTTTAAAGCAACAACATGGAATATCAGCAGCAATAACAATGATCAGTTATTACATATTTTCCCAAAGTTTCATTAATAAAAATTAAGGACTATAATACTCTGAGACCTTACTAATTATTATAATATGTGTTTAATGAGACTGATGCAAAAAAAAATTACTTTTCAAATGTCATTACTTTTCAAAGGAAGTCAGTAGCAGAGACAGGCTGGTTGCCTTTACATTTTATCTGCTCTTTTTCTATATAAACAGGAAAAAATAGATTAACTATTTAAAGATAGATACAGAAAAATGTTTGCAATGTTTATTTTGATATGACATATGTCTTGGTGGTTATTTATAGAAATCATAGCAATACTAAAAATCATAGAAATGTAGAATGTTAAATTTAGACCAACTAAAGTATGATAGCATATAGTCTGAAGTAAATGAATGGTATTTTGTTTGTGATAACTGAATGATATATTCTGTCATACAGCAGTGTCTACAGTTATGACATTAGTATGCAGTACTTGTTTTACTGAAGAGTTGCAAAATATATACATTCTCGCTCACTGCAATGTACTTTTAGGAAAAAGAAACAAGTAACAAATAAATGCTATTAGAAAGACCTTTCATTATTTCACAAATGCCTTAATTGTATTTAGATTTAAAAAACAAACAAACAACAAACCCAACAACTCATAAACGATATTATAGAATGACACAAGATGACTTCTTTACTCTTTATGTATTAGGTCTGTTTATGTTCATTTATGGTTGCCAAGAATAGGTAGTTTCTTTTAGAAATGCACAGAGAGCAGATTTCTAATATTACCACATTCAGCTACTTTAAATTCCGACTGACTCTAAGCACAGGCATGAAGCATAAGTGTGGATATTTTAATTAGCTTTTTAGGGTAAACTTTGCTAACAGATAATCCAGGCAATCAAAGTTGTAATGAAATGTTTTAGAAAAAATAACTTTTCATGCATTAGGTGACAGCATCCTGTGTTGTCTCATGCTCTTTACATAAAGCATTTAAGGAAAAAAAAAAAAAAAAAGAAAAAAGTAGTGTGTCCTTAATATCTTCACAATGATATATCTTTTCACCACTACAGAAATGCATCCACTAGTTACTTAATAGCTATTCTAATACAAAGGTAAATTAAGCCAATTAAAATTTTCAGCTTCATTTCTTAACATAAAAAAATTCTTTCTTCAGTATAAAATGTGCAACATAGTTTTTTCTTAAAGAAGTACGGGAACTTTGTGACCCACTTCTATAAATGCATCTAGTTTTCATTCACTGGCTGCTCAAAAGAGTCAGTGCCTTGGAGACCTCTAAAGCGTGTAGACTGAGCACTCTCCTAAAGTCTAATGTAAGCTGCTGCATGTTAGAGCATACAATAAAAAGAGAAAAGAAACAAACAAAAAATAAAAACTACTGTGGAATTCTATTTCAGATTTTTAAGCAGTTATTTATTACACAGCACTTATAGTAGGTATTTATAGCATAACACTAAATTATTAAATAAATATTGAAATTACTTTGATTCAACATTAATAATTATTGTTAATTATTTCCTGGCAAAAATGAAAAATAAAACATACAACAAAGAGAATTCAATAGTGCACCCATCAGTTGCACATACGCAGAAAATGTAATTGCTAACACAGTTCTCCCTAGAACTTGACGGAGGGTATGTAGCATCGTGTTTCAAGCAGCCTACTGTATCTGTTTTAAGTTCAGCTCTTTCCAGGAGAGTGATTTTAAGTTATTTAAGAACATGATATTTCTTAAAAGCTTTAGTAAGCACATCCTGCTCATTTTATCTTTACATTCCACTTTTATGAAAATTATTCAATCATCTGTGGACCTATGTCAATATCAAGAAAAGCTAATGCTTGCAATACAGTATCTAGAAAGTTCACATTGACTTAAGACTGTAAACAATGAGGGTCACAACATTTCCAATATCCAGGATTTTGTTGAAGACAAAATGCCCTCTTTTCCAGAGTTGAGAGAATACAAAATTAAATCTTAATTTGATTTCTAAGTAAGTTTTTGGTATTTATGTTATTGAAGGTACAGATGAAAAATATGGACAGTGCTCCTAAAGTGTTTCTCAAGATACAAACAAAGCCCTAAAGCCAAAGTTTATAACATCGCTGGCAATATTATCACTGGATTATAAGTCTATTGAGTACAGCATTATACTCCCCTCATTCACAGATGACATCCCAAACCAACCTATTGATTATTCCATACCATTGAAGCTCATATATTCTAGAAAAAATTTCATTGGCTTTTTCCCATGAGAAAAAAGTGACTTACTGAATAATTTCTGAGCATCTCTAATTACTTATTTGGTAATCAAATAAGTTATCTTGAAACTGTTGCACTTTAAATCTTGATATGGGCAAAAGGAAACACACCATATATGGATTTAAGAATTTATTGTTGACCAATATATATTTTTTTAAAAATCTGTATAGTAGTCCGAATTAGTGAATTCAGATGGAAAGCTTCACTCGTAGTAAAATGAAATTGTCATTAAACCCCCTCTGCTTCCTAGTATTTATATCTGTCCTCTAGTATAGTGCTCACTTTTGCAGTGTTCCTCTGGCTCCCAGGGCTGACACTTCAGTCTTTCTCTAGCAGTCTGGCAAGAGGAGATTATGACATGACAACAGCATTCTGACATCTTCACTGACAAAAATATGGTGTTCATGGTAGGGGTTACTTTCTCCTCTTTCCTGCAAAGACCGTTTGTTTCTTCCTCAGTCTAGCAGTCTGCTTATACTTGTATTTATGTTTCTTTAATACATTTTGCTTCGTTCTCACCATGACCGAGTTAAAAAGTTGCACAAGGTCCCTAGCTTCTGTTGACAGAAAGGAGGATTCTTGTCCTACCTGAGCTGGTCAGTTCTACCTGAGTTGGTCAGACTTTAACCACAGATGATATTCACAGAACTTCAGCTAAAACAGGTGAAGCCATAGTCACTTGACCTGAATAAATCTCTTTGGATAATGCTCTTTTTCCTTATACAGGATATTTAAATAAATAATTAATGTGAATATCATTCCAGAGAACTGGATTCTATTCATGATAATAACAATAAACTTTTGATTCAGAAAGGGCTCACTGATGAACTAAAGAGGACAAGAATCTGTAACGGACTAAAAAAATCTAAAAGTTGCGAGTAGGGTCTAGAAGCAAAGTGAGTTGTATTGCTCTCAGCTGGTGGAATTCCTTTTGCCTTTTTTGCAGTTCCATAAGGAGGTCAAGAAAGAATTCACGATCTGATGGACCAAAAGAGAAGCCAAAACGGGCATGACTATGTAAATTGACTGGGCTGAATTTTGTCTGCTATAATGATGTTTTATTCTGTATACCCTATAAGAAATATGTAAAACTACGATAGGAACAACAGTAATCCAGAATCAATCACATAAACCCTCTAGAGTAACATTCCTTGTTGCTTCCTCCTTTCTAATCAGATCAATTTTTAATGTTTTTTGTGCATGGTCTTGTTTCATCATAACAAGAGCAGAGTAATTCCTGTACACTTCTCTGAATTGATTTTTGATCCAAAGGAGCCCTGGATCTTTCAAGAGGTGGAAAATTAAAACTTGAAACATCTTAAGTTGCCATTCCTTTTTACTCAGGAGAGATATAAAATGACATCCAGTATTTATAAAACATTTGGTATAATCTCCTCTTTTGGTATTTTTGTAGAAAGTGTTGCCATTACTGCATTTAAAAGTAAAAGAATGAAAGTTGTAATTCTATGAAGGCATGATAGTTTCCAAAATTCTTAGCAAATTTGAAATCCCAGAATATTTAGAAGAAAAATCTTCTTATTTCTACATCTCACCTATACATAGATTAGTGGTAGATGTTAGTTGCTCAGTCTGAGACAGTATTACACAAAAAAAAAAGGAATCCTAGATATTTCATATGCTTAAGATTAAACAAAGATTGATTCAGTAAACTGAGAATTTACAGGGTTAAATATCACTGAATGTGACTTGGTCTTTTATGTCTGTGTGTTCATGCAATCTCTTTTTGATTGGTTTGCCTTTGTTCTTCATAAATATGATTTTGACCTTTTGATCTATATACTATTTTAGTTAATGGGTCTTCCTTTAATTAAAACCTCTGAAAAGAACTATTAGCACACATTCCTCATATTATAAATGCCCTGTTTGAGCCCTGGATCAAGAAAATTTCATCTCTAGCTCTACTTTGAGTACCTAATATGCCTACTTAAAGGTAAGTATTGCTCTGGAAAATTATATTCTACACGTTTCAAGTTGGGCATTTAAAATTAAGAAAGATCTATAAATTGGAGGTGAAAACACACATTAAAAAAGTGTGGTGGAAAACAAATCCTTCATATTTGTGAGGTATGTTAGTAATGAGTGCTACAGAAAAGCCCAGGAAGAATATAAACTTCTTAATAGTGATTCCAGTGTTTCAGATTCTATTCCTAAATTATTTCTATTCCTAAATTATTTTCTTCAAATATTTCCGTATTGTGGGCAACCTGACTTATAGGCTTCTCATTGTTAAAACAAAATTCTTCCCTTTTTGAAACTAATGCTGCATTTTATGGCTCATTTTTAAGAATGTGGTTAATTTCTATAGTTTTCTTCAGCTTTCCATGTGCTCCAGTTGTATATTGCATACTCCAGGGAGCCTGATTCGCTCATGGAGTTGTCACTTTACACATGTATACTAATGACATTCTGCTTTATTTTTCTTTAGAAACTTCCATCCCTGAAGTGCAGTTTTTAAGACACCCATATCTGTATGTCTTCCAATATTCTGCAAACAATCAGTAAACATCATAAAAAAGAGGGCAGGATTTTTGTTTGAAAAAGAAGTTGTGGCTACTTTATCTTTGTTTAAAATACATTCTTTATTTAGAACAGTAAACGTGCTATGTCTCTGTGGCTTTTTAAATGTTGAAAGTTCTCTGTTTCAGAGTCAACTTCATTCTACTGGAGCTCTTGAGCTCAGCAAGGTTTCTGATATTCATTTCTATCCCAAAAAATGAGATCTCTACCTTAGTAAGGAGTAAAACTATCATTTTTAGTTCAGTGTATTTAAGCTCAAATTCTAGCTCTCCTGTTCATTATTACAAGTAGACTGTGATACTGCCACTCTTTGAATAGTTAAATGTTAAATATATTATTATTAAACTGTTTAAAAATTGACACTTTTTCTCATAAGAGAGAGAAAAAAAAGGTTTGTTGGAAGGGCACCGCAACAAATTCCATCTTTACAAGGGTTTGCTATGAGTTAATCGCTGAGGACCATCAACATTTATGATTCCCATGGGAAAAATATATTTTCCTTTCTGGCTTTGTGGATCTTAATATTCCATCCATAAGAATGGTATTAGGCATCCTCAAGAGCAGAGAGAATATTAGCAGTTAACCTGAGTAATATTTCAATGTTAGGCTGTATGTTTACCCCTCATTCCTTAGTCTTCTGTTTTAATAACATGAAGACATTTCTGATTATGAAAGGGCAATCAGATCATGAGATAATAAGATGGATCATTTTCTTTCTTTCAAGGTCACACACTACAGAAAAGGACTGGGTACTCAATGAATTCTTTTTCACAAAATTTGTTCAATGCTTTGTTATTACTTCTAGAAGTGATAGTGAGATACCTTTGGAACTGAAGTTCTGGAACCTGGGCGGAAAATTTCAAAGAATCAGTTCTGGATAGGGACTTGACTGTCAAATGCTGATCTCTTTAGGGAATGGAATGATTCAGCCTTTCCACAAGAATTTCAGTGATGTGTAAATGATCTGGGGGAGATCTGATTTGAAAGGTGTACTCACCAAGGGTTAAAAAAAAAGTAAAGGTACTGAGAATGTAGGGGTGGCAGTCAGAGGAGGTCATTCACAGTTTTGTCTCAGGTAGCTGCAAACATTAATGTTTGCAATTTGGCTTTTGTTATGATCTTTTTTTGGTAATAAAATGCATTTATCTTTTCGTTATATTAACACTAAGAAACCTAGGTCATCCATCTGTAGTCTTATAAGTACTATGTAAAAATAGATAATGTTGATTTGAAGGGTGGCAAGTAATGTAAATGGAATTGAAATAGTATAAGCAATCACAATTAATTGTTCAATATATCTTCCACATGAAATAATAGAATAAGAATTGTCTGTGAATACTGATTATAATGGATACATCCTACACACTGTAGTAAAGACACTGTATAAGCTATGCATGTCCAGACTTAAATCTAGTTAGGCTAGATTTAATCTAGTAAATCTAGTAAATCTAGTAAATCCAGTAAATCTAGTGAGGATACCTAGGAGTGTTTCATTATAACATGAGACATCTCTGACAGATATCACTGTTACTGAATTATTCAGAAGCTCATAAAGGTGTTCTATGTTTGTTTGGTTTTCAACTTTTTAATGGAAAGGTTGCAAAGAAAAGCAATAATCCAGGTCACCATTCTCTGTGAGAAACAAAACAGACTATGAAAAATATTTTAATACACGGGGGAAACAAAATTACTTCAGAGACAGGTATATCATTACAGTGAAAATATCAAGGGGTTTGCCTGAAAATTGCTGGCAAAGCACATTTTGATTATCCCATACTTCATTTTTACACCTTGATAAACAAGCAGGAGAAGCAGAACTAATCATACAAACCAAAATGTAATCATTGTTTTCAGAACTAGTTATCAGTATTTATTTTTCCACGCCACCCTTCCATAAAAGTATATCTGCTAATTTCTGCATCACATCTCTCTGAATTATTAGCATGTACTGCAGGTGGAAACCTGAAAGCTAACAAAGATGTATTAATAACATATGGCATCTCATAGAAGCAAATTACAAGTGGAAATAATAATGAGAGAGATGATAGACACTGCAGTGACCAATATCTTACTTAGACATAAGCTGAGGAAAGGTGAATTAGTTAGGTTAAAACCTGAAAAATTAGAATGGTGCTAGTTACATTGATAGATATGATCACATGATTTGAATGCCATTGGTTAACAGAGGATTACACTAACTGACCCAAGGGGCACTTTAAATCCCTATATTCCTGTCCATAGAAATTGTTTTCCATTAAATGATGCACTGTACAAAAAGATTATTTTCTTTTTTTCTGTTGGAGACAATGATGTAGAGTTCAGTCTTCCTGGTGTTAGTCTATCATAACATTACACAGATGTGAAGGAGGTATGAATACATCTGAGAGGTTCTGAGGGTACCATAGATTTTTCTGAATACAGTTTTTCAGTAAAGTATTTTATCTGCAAGTAAAGGACATTAAGAATTTATACACAATAATTCTATATATTAAAGTACAGTAAAGTTACTATACTGTTGCTACAAGGTTTTAATAGAGCTCTTGAAATTAGGGTGTATGATTGAAATCAGCAGAGACTAATACTTCATTGCATTATGTTAGAGGAAGAGAAAACAAGATTCCGGTATCCAGCCAAAACACACATAACGAGTACCTAAGTAGTTAAAGATTAAAATCCCCAAAAGACTGAAACCTTCATGTTCATGGATATTTGCACAGTCAGCATGTACTGTTGTACAAATGGTAAATATTAGCCTTTTTTTTCTGATCATACATGCAGGGCCACTAGTGTTATTTACTAGTAGGTTTGCCAGAAATATGGATAAAGAAGACTGTAACATATTAAAAAAAAACCCCACAACATAGAATCGCTTTGATTGGAAAGGACTTTTAGAATCATCATGTCCAACCATTAACCTAGCACTGCCAAGTCCACCATTAAACCATGTCCCTAAGCACCAAATCTACTTGTCTTTTAAATACCTCCAGGGATGGTGACTTAACCACTTCCCTGGGAAGCCTCTTCCAATGCTTGATAACACTTTCTGTGAAGAAATTTTTCCTGATATCCAATCTCCCCTGGCACAACTTGAGGCCATTTCCTCTCGTCCTATCACTTCTTACTTGGGAGAAGAGACCAACACATGCTTCACTACAACCTCCTTTCACGTACTTGTAGAGAGTGACAAGGTCTCCCCTCGGCCTCCTTTTCTCCAAACTAAACAACTCCAGTTCCCTCAGCCGCTCCTCATAAGACTCGTGCTCTAGACCCTTCACCACCTTCGTTGCCCTTCTTTGGACGTGCTGGAGCACCTCAATGTCTTTCTTGTAGTGAGGGGCCCAAACTGAACACAGTATTCGAGGTGCGGCCTCACCAGTGCTGAGTACAAAGGGACAATCACTTCCCTTGTCCTGCTGGCCACACTATTTCTGATACAAGCCAGGATGCTGTTGGCTTTCTTGGCCACCTGTGCACACTGCTGGATCATATTCAGCTGGCTATCTATCTACACCCCAGGTCCTTTTCCTCCAGGCACCTTTCCAGCTACTCTTCCCCAAGCTTGTAGCATTGCATGGGGTTGTTTTGCCCCAAGTACAGGACCCGACACTTAGCCTTGTTGAAGCTCAAACAATTGGCCTCGACCCATGGATTCAGCCTGTCCAGTTCCCTGTTCAGAACATGCCTACCCTCAAGCAGATCAACACTCCCGCTCAACTTGGTGTCGTCTGCAAACTTACTGAGGGTGCACTGAATCCCCTCATCCGTATTATTGATAAAGATATTAGAGAGAACTGGTTGCACTACTGAGCCCTGGGGAACACCACTTGTGACTGTCCGCCAGCTGGATTTAACTGCATTCATGACTTTTTGGGCCCAGCCATCCAGACAGTTTTTTACCCAGCAAAGTGTATGCCTCTCCAAGCCATGAGCTATCAGTTTCTCCAGGAGAATGCAGTGGGAAAAGGTGTCAAAGGCTTTACTAAAGTCTAGGTAGACAACATCCACAGCCTTTCCCTCATCCAGTAAGAGGGTCATCTTGTCATAGAAGGAGATCAGCTTAGTCAAGCAGGATCTGCCTTTCAAAACCCATGCTAACTGGGCCTGATCTGGTTGTCCTGTATGTGCCCCATGATAGCACTCAAGATCATCTGCTCCATGATCTCCCCTGGCACCGAGGTCAGACTGACAGGCCTGTAGTTCCCCAGATCCTCCTTCCAACCCTTCTTCTAGATGGGCATCACATTTGCTAACCTTCTGTCAACTGGGACCTCCCTGGTTAGCCAGGACTGCTGATAAATGACGGAAAGTGGCTTGGTGAGCACTTCTACCAGCTCTCTCAGTACCCTTGAGTGGATCCTGTCCAGCCCCATAGACTTGTGTGTGTTTAAGCAGCATAGCAGTTCGGTAACCATTTCTTGTTGGATTATGGGGGCTTTATTATGATCCCTGTCACTGTCTTCCAGCTCAAGGGGCTGGGTACCCAGAGAACAACTGGTCTTATTATTAAAGACTGAGTCAAATAAGGCATTAAGCACCTCAGCCTTTGTTAATATATTTCCCTCCACATCAAATAAAGGATGGAGATTCTCCTTGGCCCTCCTCTTGTTGCTGAAGTATTTATAGAAACATTTTTATTGCCTTTTATGGCAGTGGCCAGATTAATTTCTAGTTGGGTTTTAACCCTTCTAATGTTCTCCCTGCATAGCCTCATGACATCTTTGTAGTCCTCTCAAGTCACCTGCCCCTTCTTCCAAAGGTCATAGACTCTCCTTTTTTTCCTGAGTTCCAGACAAAGCTCTCTGTGCATCGAGGCTGGTCTTCTTCCCTGCTGGCTTGTCTTTTGGCACATGGGGACGGCTTCCTCTTGTGCCTTTAAGATTTCTTTCTTGAAGAGTGTCCAGCCTTCCTGGACGCCTTTGCCCTTCAGGACTGCCTCTCAAGGGACACTGTCAACCATAAGTACATTCAGAAACTTTATAGATCACCACAAAATATTTTATTTTTTAATAGAACACTGAAAATTTATCAGCAAAAAAAAAGTTACAGATGAAAATTAGGAACAAGATATAGAGACAGTTTATAACTCTCAATAATAAGATACAAGGCACAGATTTTTTTCTAAATATTTAAATATTCTACTGGGATAAGGAGAAAAAAGTTTACTTCTGAAGTCCAAAACCAGACAAGGGTCAAGGAGAAAGACAATATATAAGCAAACACAATAACAACAACCCCTACATTGATGGGGATCAGGCATTGACTTGGTAGTTCATTTTCCTTTCAGTCTTTCATTTATTTATTCATGATATGTCAAAACAAAATATCAGGAACCTTTTCCTGCCAAAACGTTATTGCTGGTTTTTGTTTTACTAAAATCCAGGCCTTCGTATGCAACAATATCTGATTCTGCCCTCATCTGCCGTCTGCAGCCTTGAGCAACCAACAACAACGCTTTTCTCAAAACTGCGCTGTTCCTGCCTGTTGTGGCAGAAATCTCTCTGCCGCATAGATCTTCAAGAAAGCTTGTCCTGACTTCTTGACTTTTAATAAAAAAGGAGAGTAGACTTCTGTGTTTGTATCACAGACAATCTTATAAATAATCTTTAACTTGCAAATAAACTAGTTATTTTCCACATTGCAGATGCTGCTATAGAATCATAAATTCCAGCACAGGCATGGCAAGAAACTGCTCCAACTTACGCTGCTCATGTTCAAGTCCATCAGCCTCCAACATTGCTAAGATCCAATATTCTTTTCCTCTATGCTTAGTGTCAGTTCTGAAGAAATTATGAGAGAAGGATTAAAAACTGACAAATTGTTATCTTTGTTCTATTAATTATTTTACTTTCATTCCTTCAAGGCTTTTCTTCATAAATACGCTTGTAAACTACATACAAAATTGTTGTTTTGTTGTTTTTGGTTTTGCTTTTGTTTTTGTTTTTGTTTTAATATAGCTACATTGTATATTTTTTAAAATTTATTTGGGGATTTAAGTATGAAAAAAGAGCAATACAATACACTATCTTCCCTCCTGCTTAGCCACAGGGGTCACACTATGCTCTTCCTTGTGTTTGTAACTTCCTGATGTTGTCAGATATAACTTGTTTCACCAGTTATTCATATTACTTACAGATAATTTGTTACATCTCTAGCATTATAAGAACATCTGTCACATTATGCTGCACAGAAGTCAATGCTGACTTTGCTTCTAAAACTTACAGTCCTCTGACAAATTTTGTAGCAATTACAGGCTGATTATACCCCCCTCAACCTTTGTAAAATCCAAGTTTTAATTTAATTATGTCAAAGAATTATCAGAAGGAGGATGTATTTAGAGGCTAAACAACAAGAGGTACTGATGATTCTAATTAAATGTGCAAAAAAAAATCCCCAGCTGTTAAATCTGGAAAAATTGCAGAGAAACATTGCATTATAAAACTCCATCTCTTCCACAAAATTTTGTAGATATTATTCCATCTATCATGCTCTGTCATCTGAAGGTGTCAGACAATCTCTTAATAGAAAACACGAATGTTTAATACATTAGTTGCGTATATTGCACCAGTGTGTGTTTAGAAAAAAGTGGAGGACAAGGGATGTAGATTTGTCAGCTTTTATATTCACTTATAATATGCTCTCTAACACATGGTAGCTGCAGTGTGATTTCATAGTCTGCAGAGTTTGTTAGCATGACAGGAAACAAATGCCAGTTCCTTCAACCTTTGAAGATGAAATGGCTTTAATTTGAAATAAATAAATAAAACCCTCAAGTCAGGGTTTATCACTATCTTCTCTCATAGATTTAACTGTGTTTTCCTGTTTCATACTGTTTGATGGAGGCGGAAAGATTCAGATAATTTTAGAATCATGTTAATCAGTGGAGAAAGAAAGAATGAAAAAGCTTTCATAATGCATATCAGAGTCAAAAAACTGTCATGTTGTTATGTAACATCTACTCCCATCTGTACCCAGTCCACTCTGTGTAAATTTCTTAAGTATTAAACCAAGTGGTCGGTCACTAGAGGGCATCAAATCTGTGCCCTAAGAAGTAAAGAAAGAAAAGCTACAGATGTTTTAATAAAACAAAGAGAATTTACATCTCTCTAGCCCACGTGCTGAGCTGCAGATCATAAACTAATTCATGTGTATTTTCAAAACCACTTTATGGTGGGTGTTACCCACTTCATAAAACTATACAATAGGAAGACTTTAAGGAAAAAATAAAAAAGAAAAAAAAAGAAAAAGAGAAAGAAAAAGAATGAAACAATATTAATATCAAAAGTCTGATTTACAGCCTCTGGGGAAAGATTTATGTAGAACTAGCAGGTGGAAAAGCAAGGCAACATAGAATATCTTCCGTTGATGTTTACCTTCAAGTAATTTCAGAAAGACAAAAAAATGGGCAGAGAAACACATACCTTGCACATGTCTCATGTTCTTTGTTTGGTGTCTTCTAAACACACATTTCTCTTCAAGGCCGCTAAACCTACTTTTACAGTGCCCTCTAATTCTGGACTTACCTCTTTCTCACACATATCTTTGTGATCGTTCTTTATTCACTGTCATATGTCTTCTGCATTTTAAGATGTACTTCTCTTCTGGAACTGGACATCATTTCACGTACTACTTTTATGTATTTACAGGGGTCCCAGTGTCTAGAAAATAGTTTTGCAGAAGAGGCCATAACATTTTATTGCATATAGGGAACACGGAAAAGGTCTCAATCATGGAATAACTGTTGGGTTGAATGTAATAATGTTTTTGTAAGATAGATATGTATCAAAGAAATTAATATTGCAGGTGAATTTGGGTAAGTTTAGATGCTTTGCTTTCCATAGAATTAATGTTTGTCAGATTTTAATAAATAAACCTTAGTTACTTAAGCAATAAAACTGAGCAATTCCAGTATTCTTAAGATGTTTTCAGCTAAATTTAAGGTAACATTAATCATATGGATTTGATACTGTTTGTTACTGCACTAGATCCAGAATTAGATACACAGCTACTCATTTATAAAATGAAGAGAATAGTTTTGTGTCTTGTTCGTTGTTTACCTGACATATTGAATTTTAACCCCCTAGGGGTTCACCACACAAATAATAACTAGTTTCATTTGAAGTTCCAAGACATAATAGTATCCATAGCTTTTCCGCGTCCAGAACAGTTCAAGATTCTCAAAACTTTCCAGGAAACAGTTAACATCAAATTGGAACTGGACAAAATAACAATAAAAACTCCTAGACAATATAAGATTCTCGAGGAGAAAAAAATATCAAAAAAGATTGTGCAGCTATTTCCTTTTCTGAATTCTTTGGGAAAGACAGTACACACATCACACAGGAGATATAATTATAGAGGACTCTGAGGTAGTAAAAGGTGACTTTGATAAATATGAAGCATAACCAACCTCTCAAGGTTTCATTTTTGTCCTATATCTCTATCTGTCAATAGAATTCAAGTATTTCAGAAAATCTTAAGGGAGACTGTTATTCCTAGAAGTTTTAAAAATTATTATCCAGAAGCGAAGAGAGCTCATAAATACACTCTATTTCTCCTACATTACTGCAATGGCTGTATTTCTTTCTCACTTACTAGGACACCTACAAGGGTACTAACCCTATCACCTTTTCAATAAACTTTCATTCCCAGCATTTTGCCTTGCCCTGTAAAATTTAGAAGTCAATACCTGAAATCAAGAAATACCCCAAGGGTTTGATTTTTTTTTTTTTTACTCCTGTTCTAAATGTGGATATGAGAGTACATAGAACTGCCATCTTATGTGTTATTTTTACAGTTATCTTTGCAGTTTTTACCTACCAATGACCTCCTCTTCAAATAAATCACAGGTACTGATGACAAAAAAAACCATAGAACCACAGAATCATTTTGGTTGGAATAGACCTTTAAGATCATCAAGTCCAACCGTTAACCTAGCACTGTCAAGTCCACCACTAAACCATGTCTCTAAGCACCACATCTACACATCTTTTCAATACCTCCAGGGATGGTAAATCAATCAGTTCTCTGGGCAACCTCTTCCAATGTCTGATAACCCTTTTTTGGTGAAGAAATTTTTGCTGATATCCAATCTAAACCTCCCCTGGCACAACTTGAGGCTGTTTCCTCTCATCCTATCACTTCTTACTTGGGAGAAGAGACTGACACCCACCTCACTACAACCTCTTTTCAGGTACTTCTAGAGAGCAATAAGGTCTCCCCTCAGCCTCCTTTTCTCCAGACTAGACAACTCAAGTTCCCTCAGCTGCTCCTCATAAGACTTGTGCTCTAGACCCTTCACCACCTTCATTGCCCTTCTCTGTACATGGTCCAGCACCTCAATGTCTTTCTTGCAGTGAGGGGCCCAAAACTGAACACAGTATTCGAGATGCAGCCTCACCAGTGCTGAGTACAGGGGAACAATCACTTCCCTAGTCCTGCTGGCCACACTATTTCTGATACAAACCAGGATGTTGTTGGCTTTCTTGGCCACCTGTGCACACTGCTGGTTCATATTCAGCTGGCTATCTATCTACACCCCCAGGTCCTTTTCCTCCAGACAGCTTTCCAGCTGCTCTTCCCCAAGCTTGTAGCATCGCATGGGGTTGTTTTGCCCCAAGTCCAGGACTCGACACTTAGTCTTGTTGAGTCTCATACAGTTGTCCTCGACCCATGGATCCAGCCTGTCCAGATCCCTCTGCAGATTCTTCCTACCCTCAAGCAGATCAACACTCCCATCTAACTTCTTGTTGTCTGCAAACTTGCTGAGGGTGCACTCGTACTCATTCCCCTTCTCTTATTATATAGAATTCTGTCATTCGCTCAGTTTTCAAGTGGATTTTGGCTAAGCAGTTTTCTGACAGTCTATAAACAGAGCACAAGTGTTTTACTATTTAACACTGATAAGAGTAAATTGTAGATATATTGTAAATAACAAAAGCTTTATTTACAGCTTAAGAAGGAGATGCAAATTAATCTTAGAAAGTTCCATAAGATTCCACTTATTATATATATAGTAATAAGAAAGCATCATATAACACTGAAAGCTGTTAGAAAGTATTGTTCTTTAATCTAAAGCAAATCCTCTTGGTAGACTGCTTTAACACTTCTATTTCTGACTTTTCCATTTGAGCAGATGCCGTTTTCCATCTGAACAGCAGAATAGCATATCGAATACCTTCCAAAGGAAAGAAATTAAGGCTAAACCAGACATTTCAACATCAGCATTTAGTTAAGCTGTGTGGGTGAAATTTGTATATTTTACCAAGGAAGATAACTCTTTTAGGCTATTGCACAGAAAAATACTTTAGTTCTGTAAGTACAGTGGGCTCAACAAATAATGCATTGATCATCAGGTTGAAATTCTACATGTTTGGAGTTCTCAAATACTTATTTTGGCTTTATATTATTTTTTTCTGTCTTCATTTACAAACAGTAGCATATAAGCTATCTGGCTAATCTTATATATCATACTCATAATTTTAAGAAGAGTTTGGAAGAAAAACAGAAAAACTCTCAAAGACAGTCAGCCAGAATCAATTATTAAAATAGACTTGCTGGTATCCAGAGTTAAAACTTCTTGATTTTTCTTCTCTAAATACCTAAATTTAGAGAGAGAATTTCTGAGTTCGAGATCTATAAATGAGACCTGTAAATGAGACCTATCCTTGAGACTGACAGATGAAGGCACAGCTGCAACTGTAGTCATCCCGAGTAAATGGTCACTCCCATTTTTGCTGAGTCTATCTAGCTTTGTAAATTATTTTGTAGACATTTGCACTCTTCTGCTGGAATTAGCCCAGGAATTCATTTTGCAAACATCAACACCAAGCAGTTAATAAAGACGTTTTGTCACTACTGACCTCAGTTGTGGATAGACAAGTTCATGCAACATCAAAATTTTGAGCCTCTGGTTACAGAAAATTCCTAAATATTTCTTCACAAAACTTGATTGGTTCTGTGCCACTGGTTACTAAATATGTCAGTGGGGCTGCATGATTTAATAATTGCCAATGAAGGATATAATGGAAAAATATTACTTTAAACAGGTGATGACAATCTGCATTTATTTCTGTGTTGTCTTCTAACTTGATCCTATGATTAGTACCATAAAAATAGCAAAAAAAATTACATTAGAAAATAAGTAAACAAATTTGTGCAGAACAGTTATTGAAGTACAGCATTTACTCAGAAAAACACAGTGTTTATAGTTCTCTGAGTACAAATTAAAGCCCATCAAAACTTACTGTACACAAGCATCTCGACACCTTGCTGAGAAGCAGTGAGATTGTTAAGGAAACATGAAAAAGGCAGCTGAGTCTTCAAAGTTTTAATGCTGAGGAGTTTGCTCTGTTAAGTTCTAAAAGGCTGCAGGATCGCAGTTGGATGATATAAATTTGCCTGATAAGAATCAAAGATTATAGAGTTTGTTTTCTAATAAGCTCAGTCAGCTTGTTAGAGGAGTCCTTGACCATCAATCTTAAAATGAGATAAAATAAAAAATTTAAAAAGGCAATGGTTTATTTAATTTGTCATTCTATTTGTATGAAACCAGAACATCATAAACAATAGTAGTAAGAAAATACTCAAAGAACTTAGAAACAACATTCCTGGGTAACATCCTGCACAGGGAAGGACTTCAGGCCAACCTTTCCAACCATTGCCATGCGTAGTACAGTGATTGTGCAAAAAAAACCCCACAGCAAAGAAAGAACAGGCACAGAACTTGAGAGTCACATAAACATTGATTGAATGATCTCTGGAGGTCTCTGGCACCAACTGTCTCAAAACAGGATGACAGCAACACTGATTCAGGTCAGCTGTTCTGTCCTGTTGTCTACCTAAATCTTGAGTCTTGCTTAAGCAGGATCTGACTAACTGAAGCCCCCAAGGATGTAAACTCTCCAGCCTCTCTGGAAAGCCTGTTCTGGTGCTGCACCAGCTTCCTGGTGAAAAAGCTTTCCTTAACTTCCCAAGATGCCATTCCCTCTTATTTGCCCTACATGTACACTGTTGGCTCATACTGTACTTGTGCCTACAGTCATCCCGAGATCAAACGAGGTGATGATCACACTACTTATTTCCAGTCATTTCGTATATTCAGGAGAGCAAAATCTTACCTTGCCTTAGAATAAAGATTCTGAGTGTTGGATGGATCATTCTCTGAAATCCACTGTCACACCTAAGGGCTCATTATCGTTGTGTTTTCTTTCAGGTGGTAGCTCAAAATGAACTTTATGTTTTTAACTAATACATCTGTATCCTGTATACTCGAATAAAGTATAGAGCTCAGTACAGGAAACACTTCCAACTGAGAGATGAAAACTGATGCTGTGATTCTATTTGCAACAACATAACCTGATAGTTCACACCACCAGAAGTAAAGTGAAAGATGAAATTTTATCTCCTCTCTCTGTCATCTCTAGAACTGCTTCCCTTGTACCATCCTACTTTTTGATGTTTTACTTACCTTGTTCTGGCTCTGGTTCCTTCAATTACTTTTCTGAATGAATTCAAAGTAGGCATCCAAGAAAAAAATAGCCATCTTTTTTCCATTTTTTTCTGTGTTGATTTTCTGCTGGGGAAGTGAGTTAAATCATCTCAGGGAGAAGTCCAATAAATGAACATGACACAAGATAAATGCAAGGCATATGAAATGGAAAAGTAGGTTTGAGAGGGATAAAAGGCAGAACAGTGTCTTTCTAATGGTGATAAATTGCTAGATTATCTCCTTATCTAGCGAAGGCATGATCTGTATCTTAAAAAGTAGAAATGACTTCAACAACTACCACTTATCTTCACAGTGATTTCAACAACAATCACTTCAACAACTTACTTGTTGAAGTAGAAAGTTTCCAGTAAGTCACTAAGGTACAGGAAATACAAAAAATATATTTGAATCTAAGAAAAATAAGTAAGGCATAAAACAAAATTATCTTTTAAATAAGAATGAACAAGTAAAACTGAGTACAACTGAGTACAGGTGTTTGATTCCTCTAGAGAACTTGAGAAAGAGTTCACATAAACTAACATGATCCTCTAAAAAAATTTTCTTTACTAGTTGCAATCTCCAGGTTCAATCAGATGGGGGAGATTAATTGATCTATTAAGGCACTGCCATTAAATCAACAGTCCTACTTCCTCCTCCCCTTCTCTCAGTGAAAGTTATGCATCATTTCTTCTACAGGCTTGGGCATTCATTTGACCTCTTGGTGAGTAGTTCCAGCTCATTACAACAACAACAAACTACTACTTCTTTATTTTTTTTCTGGATTAGTTTTTGCTGTTTGAGTGAGTGGAATTAGCTCATTGGGGAAGTGCAAAAGATGAAGCCAGGAGTGTGGAGGTGCAAGAACAGCCACTTCTTTCAGTAGCAATGAACTATAAAATCAGCTCAACTTATCTCATTGAACTCTTCTCTGAAGTGACTTTGGCAAGTTGGCAAGTTAGAAAAGTCTATAGCAGGTCAGCTGGATAAAAAGGAAGGATTCTCATCTAATCAATGCGTAAGTAGATAAAGTCTTCATTTCTTCACCAATGCCTTTATAAACATTGTGAACTATTTTGCCTATACTATAATTATTTAATCGTAAATTTATCTGAACACACCTTAAGTATCCACAAAAAAACCCTACATATTTTTTACTCGCAAAGGGTGTGGCAAGTCAGGACACCACAACATAAGAAAAGAGTAAATACAGTATTTCATGGAATATCTAAAAGGAAACAAAAGGCCTCCATTAAGGAGTGAGGTTGCAGATTTGGATGCAAGGATAAAAAAATAAGTGCTTTCCAAAGACTTGCAGTAATAAGAAGGACTCTTTGACTTGCAGAAAAATAACAGGGAGTTTAATTTAATATTAAGAATTTTGACAGAGTTTCCTTGTATCTTTTGAAGGAAAGGAACAGGTAAATTAAAATATCAAATTACTCCAGACTGTGGAATGCTCTCAGCCATTTTACTAAAAGCAGGAAACATGACAGAGCAACCACTGAACATCTAACACTTTAATAAGAACATTGAAGACAATGAATGTTTGTATACTGTGTTTAGTTTTAATTAATAAGCTAAGTTACAGCTAACATTGAATTATTGTTTTCAATCTTTTTTCTAGCCTTGGAAGTAGAGAATAGTTTTTTCTTAGGGATGTATCATCAACTGATTCGCATCAAGTCCCTGGAAAGTAATGAAAATATGTCATAAATATAAGACATAAAATATGATATAAGTACCTTAAAAATAATTTATATATTTTATTCCTGTCCTCTCATGAAGTAATATCAGATAATTTTTTGTTAAGTATAAATAAACATTTGTTACATTATTAATTGATAGATGATTATATTGTGCTTTTTGAGATATTGTCATAATGCTGACCACGGTGATTAAAATTAAAGCTGGTAGAACTCACATGTCAAGGATCTTCAACCACTGTCATACTGTCTGTTTACAATAAAAGAGCAGTCGTCTGGACTCCTGTTGCTGAGATTACCCATCATTAATTTCAAACTTCCCATTGAGTAACAAATACAGTGGTAGGGCAGATAAAATTTCACTGTTGAAGGTAAGTTTCCCACGACATCAGAACCAACATGCATGACATAGCTCACAAGACCCACCAAAAAATAAGCGTGGGATTGTGATGGATTTTAGAAGCTTTTTTTTGCAATAGATTACTTTCGATATATGGTGAATTTATTTTTTTTTACTGGAAATCATCACCTTCTTATGATCTTTTAATATTTACATTTGTGAGTTTTTATAGCATGTTTTGCTCCCTTTCTTCATGTATCATTTGTTTGTATAATGGTTTCATAAAGATTTTTGGGGTAACACATGCAACTACACTCATGAACTCCCAGAGCCTTTAAATGAAGTTCCTTACATAAGCTGTTAAGGACAACAGGTACCTGTGAGTTTCAAAGTGCTTCCTCGAGTTTGAAATTGTGTGACAGATGATAGAAAATAAACTGCAACTGCTTTTCCTTAGTCAAAGTTTATCAAAAGGGCAACTCAGTAGCTATAATACTACTGATTTATTTAGTGCATATTAGTTATAATACCAGCTAGCAGGCGATGGACAGGAAGATGTAAAAGATGTCAGATGAAGAATAGTTTTGAGGCCCAAAAAAGAATATAGAAAAAAATTTCAAATCAAATAAAATATTGTGCTTGCTGGCCAGAAAGTTGTCAAATGAAGTTCAGAGCAGAGATACATAATTTTCATTTTAGGGTGCTCTATTACCATCCAAAGCAGGAAATCTCCCTATGTACCTTATGCCACCATAACAGATAACACAACCACAGCAAATAACAGCACTTAACTACCAAGCGTGAACATTTGACGGTTTAGTTACCATTTAAGTGCTATAGTTAAATTATATTCTCTGTCTGGTAATAAAATTTGATTAAGAATTGATATCTTTGCGAACAGAATAACAAACTTGTCTGATTTTGATCTGTTAAATTCTATTTGCAGCTTTAAAAAAGTGCAATCTCCCCAGTCATATTTATGACCTACATTGGTTATGTTTAGAATGAATTATACTTTTAATTTGTTAGATATAAGCGTTATGGAAAAAAAACAAATAAAACAAAACCAACAGCATTCCTTGATGTCATTTTAATATATACGTTATATGCAGTTTTGATTATTCTGAGAGTATGGTTCCCCTTTTAAATCTTTTAACCAATTAATGTAAAATCTTGGTTGTTCTTTGTCATAAAATAGAGATTTCAGTCTATAGTAGTTCTGACAATAATTTACTGTGATTGATTTGAAATATAAAAAAAACCTAACAGAAACAACACTTTTGTGTGTAGAACAAATATGAAACATTTCAAGCTAGTTTTATTTTATATTTCATCTCACAAGCGTGAGGCATCTCATGAAAGCCTGGGCTCTTTTTGTCCTCATTTTTCTCTTTTGGACAAAAAAATAGTGCAGTTGATTGGGCAATATATCTCATCATAGAAGGTGGCTCCTATACATGGCAGTATTTTTCTCTAGTTTTCAAAGCAGCCACATATCAGCAGGCATTTACACTTTAATACTTTAGTATAAAACCAAAGTCCCTTATGCGTTGTTGTGACACTAACAGTTCAGGACAAAATAGTTTGGACAAAATGCTTGTCACCTCGACGATTTGTACCATTGATACATATGGTTTCTGTGAAGAGAAAAAAAACATACTAAGATTGTGTGCTTGATAACATACAATTTTTACAGTGTTGTAAAACTCTCTAATATTTAGTTATCAAGTAATTCCATTTCAATGAAAATGAATGTGCTGAAGTACCATCAGTGCAAACTCCAGGGGAGTCACACCAAAGGGAAACCAAACCCCACAGAGTAAAACTGGAAGGGACTGCGGTCATCTCAGAATTCTTTGATGAAAATGATCTGTCACTGATTCCTCACTTATAGCAGTAAAAAAATAAAAACATCACAACACATTTTGAGGATTGAGAAGATGAGTATATGGGAAATGTTAATGAAGTAAATGCAGTTTAAGAGAAAGCTTACCAGACGAAAAGAAGACATGCTAATTTATTTTCTGAAGTTGCTTGTATTAAGATTAACACTGGTAAATTCAATAAGAATGTTTTCATGTCAGCTTTTATAAACTAAAAATCTTAAGTGATGATGATGGCAATTTTCTGTTCAGTATACCTTAAAAAATAAGGTTCTGTATATGGCAACCATACCAATACACGTATCCCAAATTGACTCCATTGCTTGCTCCTACACTTTCTCTGCAGTCCCCAAATCCCTAAATAGTGCAGGTATAATATATATATTGTATGTGTGAATAATGCTATATATTCATACATGTACATTCATACCTACATCTATATATACCAATGTCAATAATACAATAATATTTATTCATTCATGCAATGAATTAGTTTATGAAACTGATTTACTAGGAATAGAGAACCCATAAACACACACACCTCAAACAGAATAAAATTTAAAAACTCAGATTTAAAAGATCAGATACATAATCAAACTCAGAGTGTAGCCTCACAAATGGATATTACAGCAAAGTTTAGATCATGATATAGGAGAGGGGAAAAATGAGTTGTGAGGAAGGAAAAAGCAGAGTTTAATTTGGCACAGCTATTCAAAAAATGCATGAAGACCCATAGCATCGGTCTGCATTTTTCTTGGATTGTGATTATATTTTTTAACTTTTAGTTTTGTAATAAAACCCCCTACTTTTTCTTTTTTTTTTTTTTTATAAAAAATGTATTCTCATTGCTACACTTGTCTACAATCCACATAGTTGGAAAAATTTGATAAATTTACCTAGCTCTTATTTACTGGGAACTAATAAATCAAATAAAGTGACTGGCAGTATAACAAACAAAATGGGGAAGACTCTTGAATAATTCTAATATATTAAGCTCTAGCTGACAACAAATTTTTGCAGTCAATTTAAAGGCTGATATTGTCAATGACTATGTCTTAAGTAGAAATCTTCTCTGAGTGCTCAACATGAAGACAAAAATGTCTTTTTCCTAGAGCATATTAACTTAAGTGATGGTAGAGGAAGCCCAGCCACAATGCAAGAAGTCAATCTGGTCTATAAAAAAACATGTACATAATAATTAATTCAAACTTTTCTAGAAATTCCTGAGACTTATGCAAACATTGACAAGTACATTTTTTCTAAGAACCTGCAGTTCTGTTATGAATGTCATCTAATTTGCTTGCTTGTTGTTCTTTAATGTCCTACTCTTTGAATTCTATGATCATTCGATAATCTCTTCCTTGCTTTGAAAAATAGGGTCTTGGGTAGAGAATGACAAAATGAAAAAAAGTTGTTTCATTGTTTTTCAGTTATGGAAATACCTTGTAAAAATAAGCCAAAACTCAGAAGATGCAGGTCATCCTTATGTACACATCCACAGGCTCCTGTTAAATTCCTATTGATCCATAACTGGCCTCCAGGCCATTTTTGGGATCTTATTCACATTCTCCTGCATGAGGGTCAAAGTGAAGGGAAAAAATATCTCCTTATATTATTAGATGTAAGAACACTTTCACCTTCTTTGGTTTTTATCTTACCCCTAGTAACTTTCCAATTCTAATTTCTCAAGGAAATAGACAAGTATCACCTTTAGAGAGTTGTTGTAGTAATTTTTCTCTGGTTTAATGATACTAGTCAATTTCAGTTTCTTTTATGATCCATAAGTTTATGCATATATGTATATATATTTCTATAATAGCGCATATTTGATTGTCAGGGAGTGGGAGTGTGGGTATAGACAGGCAGATAGACATCCCTGATTATGTCCTCTAACGAAAATATGTTATTTAGTGTGTCAATGCTAATCTCTTCACATATGTTATTGACTACTCTGTTATCTCGATGTCTATATCAAGACATTCTGAACTAGTTCTAATCTTATAACAGTTTATTGTCTTGAAAGGACAGGTTACATTTTATCAAGAATAAGTCTTAAATTTGTTCCAAAAATCTTTCTGGCTTGGTGATTAAACTAACTTCTAAGAATTTTGGATCTTTTTTTTACACTATTTTACATTATATATCTCAAGAGGATTGATTCCTTAATTTTTGTCTTGCCATTCAACACAGATTCAGTTTGCCAAACTCTGGCTCAGAACAACCAGTCAATTGCTCAAAACAGCTAAACCCAACTTGGAGCAAGGCAAGCCCAGGCTATACCCGAGACCTTGTTCTTTCTGGTCCATACAAAGTCTGTGGCCTTTTAGTAATAATGGCAAAAATCGTAATCACCTGCCTACAGTGGAGACCTTCTTGATTGTCCTAAACATATTTTCTATCTTGGTAGTTTTCGAAAAGCAAGCAGAGATTTCTCTGATCCTCCAGAGAAGCCAGAGTTATGTGGGAAAATTCCTGCATCATTTGGTAACAGGCTTTCCAACCTATTTATCAACATGTTTATAAATTATGTCAAGCTCTACTGATCCTGGGGGAAAAAAAAAAAAAAAAAGCACTTTGATAATCTACTGCTTGAAACATTGATTTTAAGCAGGCACCAACTCCTTAGCTTAGTAACCTAGTTTTGGGTTACTTGCTCCACGTTACTGCAAATCCTGGAAGTATAACATGGCCTCATCTTACTCTAATCAGAAGCAGGCAAACCTTGCTTTGCACATGAGCTCAAAGGCTCATCTTTCTTGAGCTGTTCATAATTCATGCTTGCCATCTGTTCCTACTAAAACAAACTAACTAATTTGCTATTTAAAGATACATTTCTGGGCAGAGTAGTTATTAGAAAAAGATAGAAAATATGATCCTTAAAGGCTCAAGCTTTAAAATATTAAAAATAAAATATTACAAGTGATTGAAAAAGTAATAAAGACCTTAATGTCATGTTGATTTCATTATATATCCTGATTCTTGTATACTACTAATTGTTCTACATACACAGAATATTTATGCAATTACTTTTTACTTCTCCTATTATACCACCACTCTATTAGTCTAAGCACTTATCCTCATAGACTTCAATGGTTTTTGATGATGATTACAGAGAATCCCATAGCATTTAGTAGTAATGAACAGATTGGACAACGAGGCTATTGGGTGGGTGAATGGATTCTAGCTTCTATTTCTCACAAAGGTGATGACCTTAGGAAGAGTTGAAATTTTACACTAGAACACAGGAACAGGCTAGGAAAAAATAATCTCTAAATATTGGGCAGGGTAAATGACCTAATAGTTGAAGAAAAGGGCTTTTTTTTTTACTTCTTGAGAGCTACGTGCTAAAAGGTAGCTCCAAGAAAGTATTCCTTTCACTGAAAGCCATTTTTGTTTCGAATTCCAATTTTGTTTCCATTCATATAGCAAATTATTCTAAAGAAAAATATATCTTAAATCATAATTGTCATGGTGGCTAAAAATTGATTTAATTGTCTATTTTTTCCTCGAAAGAAAAATCCAAAATAATAACAAAAATACAAACAATTAATCTCCTTGATCACCAAATGACCTTCCTTTTGTTATTAGATATTGACATTGAAATCTGCGATTGTACATTCCCAAAACAATTATGTTGCTACAGTGAAAAAGATTCCTAACATTATCTTATGATGTTCTTCAGAAGCAGAGCCTACTTATCTTAATGATTTGGATTCTTATATAGAAATGACTGCGAAAAACCAAAACTGGAAAACAATGTATAGGGGATATTAAAGGGGAGGAAAAAAATTAATATTAGTCTTCATTGTTGCAATTCTATATTCCAATCCTATTTATTTCTCAAAATTAGAAGTGAAAAACTAGCCCCAAAATAATTTTCTTTTTCCCCGCAAATATATAATTTATTTCCTCATAGCTCTAACATCAATTTAGGAATTTAAATTCCCTTCACTATAAACAGTTCCTATTAAACTTTTCAGAAGGTAAGAAAGGGTAAATTATACATAAAAGAAATTATTGTCTTAGATGGTAGTTGACATTTCAAGAATGAGTAAAAAAGCCAAATTCGCCAGTTTACTTTTTGTATTGTATTGGGCATAGTTTTCGCCTAGAGTGAGATCATGACATAGCACTCTCTTCAAGATATTGCTTTATATTTACGAATATCTGTTGAAATTCCCTACAGGCTCAGTTGTGCAATTTTTGTCTGTTTTCCCTTGTCTTGTTCTTCATTGTGAGCCTAGTAGTATATTCAGCCTTTTGATAAAGGAAGATAGCAGAGAACTATTATTGAGCTTAGGTATTTTGACTCAGTTGTTTTCTGAAAAAGAACATTTTGTTATACCTCTATTTGGCAGTCATTTACTGACCAGTTTCCTAACTTCATAATTTGAATTCATAGGAAACTGCATCCATTTCCACGTGCTGCCCTTTTTCAATGCCAAAGTTTCAGAAGGCAGGGTTGCTAAGAAACTATGGGGGTAGTACACAAAAAACTATAAATAAGAAATAAGTTATTTCATTTCTAAAATAAAAAATATCGCTTTCCTTTTCATTACTCTTTGCTCTCCCATTTATGTTCTGTCTCTTTCTATACACTGTGTATGCTATACATGGTACAGTTCTGTAGTTAAGGACTTGGGACATAGTATTCCATCAAAGAAAACATCTACCTGTTACTTGCAAACTATTCTGGTGTTCATACTAGTTCATTTCAGATACGTCAGTATTCCTGCTATTAGTAAGCCTTTAGTAACTGCTTCTATGCTAATCCTTGTTTTCAGTGGTTTGTAACCACTTCCTATCTTGATATTCTTGGATAATTTTTCTCAGCTTGATTCTACTTGAAGTTAGATATCTTTTGATAAAGTTTCTAGTAGGAGAAATAATTTATCATTTAAATTGTTTCTAGAACATCACTTTAAACATCCTGAAACAGAAACGATTGATAGCTAATGGAGTAAGCTTAATTTCTAACAAGGAACTGACCATCACTGAGGAGACCTCTGTTTTTTATAAAGAAATTATTTTTTTTCAGTTATGCATCTTTGAAATTAGGTAACTGATTTCTTTCTTCTTATTACCTGTAGAAAATGGACATTAGAAAGGGTATAATGCAAATAATCTTGCTTGAACTCTGTAATAGAATTCATTGGAGTATAGCCACAAGTGTTTAAAGACTCTGAATCATCTGCTTCTTTTGCCGGAGATGTCATCAGGTAGCTCTGGCACAACATGCACACATAGCACCAGGGTGGTGTGTGCATTGATGGGTGTGTCATGGAAATAGACTATGAATATAATTTCTATGCAGAATATATAGTTAATACGTTATATAGATTAATTATAACAGCACATATTATTAATATACACAGACAATATGTGTGAAGGTAAAAAGGAATACTGACATCTTTATCTGGAAGATACAAGTTTAATAAGAGGCTCTGCAATTGTATGTTCAAACTTGGGTTTGAATGGGGTGCTCCACCTCTATTCACACATTTTTTGCTTACTTGATTTGCCCCCATGTACTTTATTTTTAGATTGCCTGAGAAGATCTTAACCCTCAAAGACATTAGATACTCAAAAGAAGCAGCATTATTGTTTTTATTCAAAAAATTGTGTCAAGGGCGAAAACCTAATTATATCTCATCCACATTCTTTTATGCAACTATTTAGTCCTGAGAGCATTCAAAAAAAAGTTTTGGTTCTGTCTGCAATTTAATTAATCACTAGGTTATACAGTAAAATAAATTTGAAGTAGTCTTCATCCCTCTGTTAGAACTGTCCCCAGAAAGGAAAACCAAATTCATAGGAAGAAATATAGACGAACAGAAGGTATGAGGAAGCAAGATTTCAAGACAACAGGAGATTCCCCCAAGAAAAAAGGTTAACTCATATTCTTCTTTTGGTTTCCTAGATATTTGTAATCCAAAAGTAAAATAAATGCTTTCTTTTTACAAATGATTTGGCTAAAAAGTTAGATTTTTTTTTTTTGAGTAGAACGTGCTGAAAACAAAGAAGTGCATTTCATAAACTTCCAAGTTTTAAAATCTGGATTTAGACTGGAAAAGAACAAAAATGAATATTTTAGTGAGGTGGGTGTTAGTCTCTTCTCCCAGGCAACAAGTGATAGGAAGAGAGGAAACGGCCTAAAGTTGTGCCAGGAGAGGTTTAGACTGGATATTAGGAAAAATTTCTTCACTGAAAGGGTTGTCAAGCATTGGAAGAGGATGCCCAGAGAAGTGGTTGAATCACCATCCCCGGAGGTATTGAAAAGATGTGTAGATGTGGTGCTTAGGGACATGGTTTAGTGGTGGAGTTGGTAGTGTTACGTTAACGGCTGGACTTGATGATCTTAAAGGTCCTTTCCAACCAAAACAATTCTAAGATTCTATGATTCATTTGTGTATATTAATAACAACAACAATGTAAAGGTGAGAGAGAAAGACACTAAAAAGTAACTTACGGTACTGTTTATCTTAGTGACATCCATCAGAAGTGTAACAAGTCAATGAACTTGTCTGAACTGGGCAAAGCAGAGCTTGGATCCCATACAAATCTCTAAACACACATTTATTGTCCATCTTTGAACTCTCTCTTTCTCTATTCTTCACTCCAGATGAACTGCTACATAAGGAGATGAGGGGATTTTTGTTTTGTTTTGTTTTTCACAGAACTACTTATTTTCCAGGAAACCTTTTGTTTTTAACAAATCAACATTTTATGTCTAATGTTTCATGGATACATTCCTGATTTGTTCTTTGAAAGATGTATTATCTATAATATATACGAGTGGCAAGGATATATTTTTTTTCCCAATTTTGGTAAGGACAGTATCTTAAAAATCAAATAAAACAAATGAATAAAAAATTCCTCACAATAGCATTTCCCCTTTTCTTCAGCTGATCATAAATATTATCATTCTTGTTAATATTATTACGACTCCAGCTTCCCAGTGATCTCTTCTACATTTCAATATAAGTTGTCATCCTTCCTATTAAGTGTAAAAAGTGTTGGAATCCACTTTAGAGAGAAAGCACTTTCAGATACTCTCTTGGGATCTCTGGAAGTGTAAAAATCATGACTTCTCAATTCACTTTCTACTGTACCAATACAAATGATTATCTTTATGAAGTCTACTTCTAGCCTTTTCACTTTGGATATCTTCAGCACACCCCTAGTGGGTTTTCATTGTGTGTTTCCTTTTCTATAAATACTGTCCTAGGTACCAATGTCCAAATGCTAGCCACAGCTGCAGTTCTATGCACTGCCCAGCTTCACTGGAGAGTGCACGGAGTACAGCTGTGATGGCTTAGTCCTTGAATATGTAATAGTCTTATTTTACTCAAGAAGTTGGAAATTCATTAGTGATCACCAAACCTCACTCTTCTGGAAAGGTTCTGGTAGAGAGTGTGTTTGGATTTTTTAATTTTATTTTTTTTCCTGTGTGGACAATAGATTATGATATTACTATTGTTTCTACAAAGTAGAAAAGCAGTCCATCCTATCAATGTTTATACATGTATGTGAACACAGATAAATACAGAAATGGAACACTACACAGGGCTTAGAAACCAAAACTTTATGTAATATAAATATTCTGCTAAGCTAAAGACATTTCATGCAGGTAGACTATTTCAATCAAGTTCAAATTTGTATTTCTTTTGAATACAATACTTAGAGTAAACTATGACCTCTAAATGCTCAATTTCAAAAATAATACGTTTACACAGAATCACAGAATCAAGCAGGTTGGAAGAGACCTCTGGGATCATCGAGTCCAACCATTGCCCTGACACCACCATGTCCACTAAACCATAGCCCTAAGTGCCACGTCCAGTCTTTTCTTAAACACATCTAGAGATGGTGAATCCACCACCTCCCTGGGCAGCCCATTCCAATGTCTAGTAACCCTTTCTGAAAAGAAATTCTACCTAATGTCCAACCTGAACCTCCCCTGGCAAACTTGAGGCTATGTCCTCTTGTCCTATCTCTAGTTGCCTGGGAGAAGAGGCTGACTCCCGCTTCACTACAACCTCCCTTCAGGTAGTTGCAGACTGCAATAAGGTCACCTCTAAGCCTCCTCTTCTCCAGCCTAAACAACCCCAGCTCCCTCAGCCGTTCCTCATAGGTCATACCCTCCAGACCCTTCACCAGCTTGGTTGCCCTCCTCTGGACTCGCTCCAACACCTCAGCATCTTTCTTGAAGTGTGGGGCCCAGAACTGGACACACTATTCAAGGTGCGGCCTCACCAGTGCCGAGTACAGGGGGACGATCACTTCCCTAGATCGGCTGGCTACACTATTCCTAATAGAGACCAGAATGCCATTAGTGTCTTAGTTCAAAACCAGACTGCTTAATATTGCTGAACACCAAGTTTTAGGTATGAACTCATTATTTAGCTTCCATTGGCCTAACTTGAAAGTGCAGTAGTAAAGCATTTGATCATGAGAGAAAATTCAGTCTTTCAGGCACAAAAGTTAAAATTGAAGGTGTCAGCCCTAAGTTCCCTACTTTTTCTCTTTACTTCTTTGACTTCTTCCCCTGTCTTTTTTTAATGATTAATTTGGTTTAAAGAAGTCTTTCAAATACTTAATTAGCTTCTGTGAAATGACATTCTTATCATCAAACTATGATTAACAACCCCATGTACCAGTACAAGTTGGGGGCAGAGCTGTTGGAGAGCAGCATAGGGGAAAGGGACCTGGGGGTCCTAGTGGACAGCAGGATGACCATGAGCCAGCAGTGTGCCCTTGTGGCCAAGAAGGCCAATGGCATCCTGGGGTGTATTAGAAGGGGTGTGGTTAGCAGGTCGAGAGAGGTTCTCCTCCCCCTCTACTCTGCCCTGGTGAGGCCGCATCTGGAATATTGTGTCCAGTTCTGGGCCCCTCAGTTCAAGAAGGACAGGGAACTGCTAGAGAGAGTCCAGCGCAGAGCCACGAAGGTGATTAAGGGAGTGGAACATCTCCCTTATGAGGAGAGGCTGAGGGAGCTGGGTCTCTTTAGCTTGGAGAAGAGGAGACTGAGGGGTGACCTCATTAATGTTTATAAATATGTAAAGGGCAAGTGTCATGAGGATGGAGCCAGGCTCTTCTCAGTGACATCCCTTGACAGGACAAGGGGCAATGGGTGCAAGCTGGAACACAGGAGGTTCCACATAAATATGAGGAAAAACTTCTTTACAGTGAGTGTAACTGAACACTGGAACAGGCTGCCCAGAGAGGTTGTGGAGTCTCCTTCTCTGGAGACATTCAAAACCTGCCTGGACGCGTTCCTGTGTGATATGATCTAGGTAATCCTGTTCTGGCAGGGGGATTGGACTAGACGATCTTTCGAGGTCCCTTCCAATCCCTAACATTCTGTGAAATATTAAAAGCTGCCCGCTCAAATCCCCAGTTAAAATAATAACTTAGAAAGGAGTTCACAGCAGCCTACTTGTTTGTTGAGTACCTAAACACATATCAAAGCTGCAAAGAGGCTTATACTGTAAGTATGTTAATTGAACAAAATGGAAAATTATCTAACTGCCAGTATTACTCATCCTAACTTTTTAATATTGTCTGTTTGGGAGTGGCAGGCATCTAGTGTGGTGTTCCTAAATCACTTCTTCAATTGGCTCCATCTCATAAACACTTATGGGCTATTTATATGTAGCCAATATACACATTTCCTTTAGCTTTGTGATCTACATATTTGTCTGTGTAATATCCTGTCATCAAGAATATTACGGGGTCATCATTTTGAATTAATTTACTGATGGAGCATCAAGTATAAAAAAGTGTAATCCCATGCAGTCTAAGTTAATATCGTCCTTCAGTAAGACCTATATTATCCATTAGTATCAGCTGAGCATCTCATTCCATAATATCCTTGAACCTCTACTAGTTTGTAAAAGTAGAGAGATCAATGTTCTAGACATAACAGCTCTGTACTATGTTCAAAACACTTGAGATGATGCTTTCATTTTTTTAAAAAGGAGCAAAAGTCAGGGACTTTTTAGTACTAAACATGCCTCAGGCTGGGAAACAAAATAGTAATAAGAAGACAGACAAAATGTAAGCTCAGGTTTTCAAACACTTATTGACTCTTTTTCAAAAGGCATCAAAGGAAGGAAAAAAAAATCTAAGGCAATTTTTTCTCCTAAACCATATTTTAACATTCATGCTAAAATGTGTGCTTAAATAAAAAAGAAAGTTGTTAAAGGTTGTGCTTTTTATTAATCATCATAATCAGATAGCGTGAAGAAAAAACATAACTACAGAATTACTAGTATGTTAAATTAAATGACTGGCAACACAAAAATATTCATGTGTAGTGTTATATATGTAAGGAGAGTGACAGGCGTTACAAGACAAGGCATACTTCCCTGGAAGAAGCAAAATAGATCTTCTATTATTTCTGTCTATGAAGAAAATTATTTTGGTTTATTCTGGATATTTTGATTGCATACATTAGAGTACGGTACAGAGATCCTTCAGAGTCTCTGCTGAACTGACAGCACCATACTGAGTAGTCTTACCAACTTAGATCCAGGTACAACACTGCCCATATATATATCATTGAACTTCTGCTAATAATAATCTACTACGAAGTGGATGCATTTGGGTTTGGGTTGTTCCTACCTTCGCCCCTCCTCCCCCACTGCCAGCTTTTATAAGAGCAGCCCTCTTGCTATTGGCAACAAGGCTGAGTGAAGAGTGGACAACACTCTTTTTATTTACTTTGTTTGCATGGCCTTTTACCACAGTGCTGAGGGTTTTTTTACAACTGAGCAATTTTTTATTATCTCATAGGAAATATTGCTATTGGCCAGCCACTATTTCTATTATTTGAATATTTTCCTAAATACTACTTCTCTGCACATACAGCTTCATATTTGAGAAACAGGTTAATTAACAGGTTTGATATTAACATGGGAGGGAAAGAAGGGGAGAAAAGTCTCCTTGGAATATAACCTTGCTCAGTTACGCCTGAGCAGATGGGATCTTCACCTTTCTATTGTGAACTTTAAAGAAACTTTTCAGTAATGTTTCTAAAAATTTGTGTGCACATGGTACTGCCAAAATTAGCTTGGTCATTTGCAACAAGGCAATTCACAGCTTTGAATAAATAGTTTTATAGTAAATCCTCAGGGGGAAAACCAAAAACAACTCCCTTCCCCATCCCCCCCCCTCCCCCCCCCCCCCCAAAAAAAATATATACTCAAAACACTCACTCTCAAAACCAAACCGAAACAAAAAACAACCCTTACCCTCCCCCCAAAAAGCCCTTTAAAAGTCTATTTTTATCAAATCTCTTTTAAGGCTAGTTTAGAAGAGGTAACTAACCTGCTAAAGAGACATCAGAATCTGCTTTTCACACTGTTCATTCTATAAAACGTTATCTATTATCCTGCAACAGAGTTTCAGTTTAATTTATGCCTGTCATGGAAAAAGCTTCCTGATGTCAGGTCTGGCTGTGTGTAGGACTGCAGGAGGATCAAGCTGTGCTACTGTTTAGGATCCCTGCCAAACAAGTGACATTTCCCAAGAACATAAGCAGAATTTTAAGAAGTTGTCTTTGTCCTTCTTAAACAGTAGGGCTAAAGGGGACCTAAGGAGAAGAAGGAGAAGAGAGAAATAGAATGAACCTGATAGGGGTACACGGATGGTAGAAGGAAAATAACAAAGCTATTCTGAGCAGGGAACAATGTTCCCTTTAAGAACAAACTATGGGAATTAACAGTTTGCCCTTTGTAAATGGCTTAATTTCCTATAGTAAAGTGTAAGGTAATTAGAATATTTTTGAAGACAACTGTTTAAATATTTAGCAGCACTATTAAAACTGATGAAAAGAGCAAGACTAGATTTAGTTTGTGCTGTATCTACAGCATGGAGGCAAGGTCCAGTGACTCACCAGGGAGAATAGCAACAAGGATGGCACCATAATAAAAGACTTAAAACTGACATGTAATTTACTTTTTGAATATTTTTTGCATAATTTAAGTTTCTGAATTTGTCTTTTTTTCTATTAAAGAGCTCCAACAAAGGTGTGTTTCAATTGAGACAGACATTAACTGATTCCTTTGTATTTTTGGGTTTGAAGTGAATATAGCTCAAGTAAATTAGTACCTGAGGAAGGACAGAACCTTCATGCTCCAGGGCATGAGTTAATCTCTGATGGGACAAAAAAAAAAAAAAAAGGAAAGGAAATACCTACAAGAGGTTATTCCATATTTGATGATTTCCGCAGTTTATAGAGGATTCTTCTCTGGTTTCCTGCATCAAAGGCCAAAATTGATCATTACCTTATTTAGCCTCACATTTTGCATAGTGCAGGATAGCACCATTGTGCTTCAGTCCTGCATTAAACTTAAGGAATAAAACATTTCAGTTCATAGAAGTCCAAACTGTGTGCCACTGGCAAAAAATTCAAGGGAAAAAGGTAAAAAAAAGAAAATTTCCTTTTGATAGGAATTAGAAATGGTGAAAGAAAATATTAATTCCGTTCCCGACTTAAGAGATTATTCCTCTCCCCGAATTTGAAATGGAATTACAGAAGATAATTAAAAGTTTAAGAATAGCCAAGATATTTAACCTCAAAACTTTCAAAATGTGATTGAAAACTGAGTTTCTGAGTTCTGACCATTCAGCTTTGGTTCCAACAGGTTTTGGAGTATATATAGTGTTGCTGCTGGAACAATGTTTTTTATGAGACAGTTTTGAAAGCTGAGACCTTGTTAGCTAGACTTTACATCCTCTAAGAGACGAGTCTGGAGAGCAGTCTGGAGGCTAAGAGCACTACTTAGGGTCTAAGGGCTTTTAGAGTACTTACAAGGGAGCTGAAAGCTGGTGTCAGATGAGACTCTGGATCACCAGAAGAGCTGAGCTCCTGCCTCCTGTCACAAAGTAGAGACCTGAGCCTGAGGTGAACCCAGGACTTCTGATTTCATAGCTTGAAAGACTGGTCTTGTAGTAGAAAGGAGACTTTCACATTATTCAGTGTCACAACATAACATGTATTTATTTACCATCTGCACATCTTTTTAAATGGCACTTTCTGAGCTGAAGATGAGACGTAGTATATAATGCTTAGAAACTTCTGATCTGTCCGAAGACCTATATTCCTTGCCTATCCTAGCAGATACTGGGCTCAATCTTCCACATCTTGCTAGATGTGGAGTCCAAATCCTACCCAGAAGGAAACTTTCAGTACATGAATCACCACCACTGAGCTGGTATTGCTAGGGTCTTTCATTCTGAGCTTCAACCACAAGGGCAGACTGAGCAGACAAGTAAGAGTACAGTTGTTCATAGCATGGATCTTCTCCTTTCTACAGAAAGACAAGCTCTGTGTGATAAAAAGGGATCTTTCTGCAATAAGAAAGCTCTCAGAAAACAAATATACAAAACAAAACATCAAAATAATAATTAAAAACCTCTCTGCCTTTTGGTAGGAAAAGAGCTGTTAAACTTATTAATGGCATCAAGATGCTGTAATGTTGTAATTATATAATATTTTCAGAAATCTGTTTATTATGTTATTGTATTAGCAGCATTACAGAATATGTAATATGCCAGGTATACATATTTCTAATGTTTGAGATAAAATTCTGCTATAAGAAAATGTTTTATAAATTAAAGATTATGGAAAGCAGAGACTGTCAAGAACACATAAAAGTCCCTAAAAATATAAAGATCCTATTTCAGGTAATTGAGAGCACATCTCTTAATTGTTTTGGGATTTAGTGACAGTTTATAGTTATGAGTCCTGCAAGGTTAGTCACCTGGACTCTTTCACAGTCCCTCAGAGGATGTAATTACAAGTTAAATAATCAATACAAGTAAAACAATTACAGCTATGATCTATGGAAAAAATGCAACTCCCCAAAACAGTATGTGAGAATTATTTCTGTTATTATCTACTTTATCAGTGTATTTTGGGGGAAGTCCTTTAACAGACCTCAGGTTATGAAACACTGCTAATTACAAAACACCTTTTATGTGAGTCTCTTATAGATAAGTCAAGACCAGGGCTAAAATTTTACATGAGTCATCTTTTCATGTATAATTGATAATCAAGTAGATTGTAAATGAAAAAAGTAATTCACTAGCTCTTTCAATATTAATTGAGAAGGAATTAAAGGTTTTGTAAGTAGACAATGTGAGAAATTTTCACTGAGTCCTATGAAACAAAGAAAATAGGTTTTAAAGAGCTGTATTAAAAAGGAGAATTTAATCTATATTTATATATTAATGTCAGATTATTAAAGGCCTGTCTAGATGTTTCTTTTTAATTTGTTTCTTTCCTGAGCACTCTTTCTAGTGTGTGACAGAAAAGATTCCACTACTTTAAAGCACAACAATATTTCCCTCTCAAATAACTGAGGAATATGAACAACCAAAATATATAATTCTTACAAAGTGGTAAACTTTGGTAGGCTTCCTTTCACCATGCCTTGATGATGATTTGAGGCTGCAGAAGCAGTTCTGTACAAAAGGGTTGTTTCTTTTGAGAGCTTTGTAGTGAATTCTTTGGTCCTTGTCTTCTTTACTTGCTTAGAAGAAAATAGATGAAACAAGATGAAAGTATTTGAAAGGAAGTCCGTTGAAACTAAAAGGTGTGAACAGAATGTTGCTGCTTGCTTCACTAAGAACAATTTACAATACCCTCTTTCCATAGCATCGCTAGACATGTAGGACAACCTTTTTGGGTGTTCTGGATGGATTTTTGCTGCATGGATTTAATTAGTTTTTATCATCCCTTCATTGGTTCAACACTATCACAGATGATATCAGGACATCTTAAGTTCATGAATTTTAATAGTTCTAATAAATATGCAATGAAATGACATCAGTCTATTCTACTGTGGATCAAAGACTCAGACTATCCTTCAAGTTCAGGTTTAATTCTTAAGTTGTTTGTCTTTCTGAGATGTTCCTCTCTTCATAAAAGAAACATAACAGAGGTGTTTTTTACTTAGACATCACTTCTTATTTTGAACACATCCCTGAATGTTTAGTTTTCATTTAAAGATCATTAGTCTCAGGCAATTCTTAATGTTACCTGTGTTCTTTTTTGTTTTTTTTTTAACAAAGAACTTTTACTAGCACAGACCCCAAAGAAAGCATAAAACATAATTTTTGTTAGTCTTGTCCAACCACATTGTGAACACCTCTCTGGACTCCTGCTCATCAGGAGAAATGAAAAGGAAATGGGCAAAGTTTTCCAAGAAGTTGTTTCTTGTTTTGACAAGAGTGTGTGCATTCGCACTCTTATATTTATTTGTATTAAGATTAAAAAAAAAAAAGGTGTTTAAAAGAGAGTTTGACAAATCAGCATTTTGTCGGGAAAGAAAAAACACTTTGCCGTTAGAAAATTTTCCACACTTTAATTAAGGTGACATAGGTCCAGATGATCCCACCAGGGGATCATACATTTTTAGAAGCAAGAAAAAAACCAACTAATTAAACAAAAACAGTACCCCCCCAAAAAAAACAATGGTCTCTAATTATGCAATTCCTTTCCATCCTCAGTGCTTGTCTTCTGTTTGACCCTGTGTATATAACATGACAGCCAGAACTGCTGTGATATATTGTACTTCTTAAAAAGATCATGTTGACATCCTAGAGAATAAATTGTAGATAATCTTTATAAAAATAAGTATTCAAAGTGATAGTACATATTTTCAGTTATTCTACTAAAGTGGAGTAAGCTTTTCAAAGGGAAAAACAGGTATAAAATAACTCTCCTTGACTGTTAGCCTCTCTTTAGATACTCATACCAGGGCCCATGGCTGGATGGGCAATGTTTTCTGTGTGTTGTTTTGGTTTTGGTTGAAGGACTAAAGCAGAAATGATAAAAAACACCATGGAATAAATATGGAAATAGTTGGATGTATATATAAGTATGAAACAAATGAAAACAATGGAAAAGGAAAAATGCAATGAATGAAATATCGGGATTACTGCAACCCTTGACACCTTGGACAATAAAACCAGCTTTTTAATCAAATCATCTTTGAAGGACAGGGCTTTTAATATTGGAAGTAACATTGAAAAAAAAATGTTTGGTCAACTAAGCAGTTTGTTGATGAACTCAAAACCAGAAATGAGATCTTGACTAGTACTATTGCAAATTAAAAATAAGTTAGAAACAAGATAGAAACATTTTTATTTTACTTAATTTGAGACATAGGTTCCAAAATGTCATATACATTTCAAAAAATACAGTTAGCTTCTGTTTTACAGTTGCTAACACTGTAAATTAATTAGCCGCCTACTTTCTTGTCATGAAATCTTTTGTTACTTGAGATGTTCTTGAGTATGTGGACATTCTTGCTTTTGAAAAATACACTGTCAGTATGTTTCCCATAAAACCTCAAGTTCGATGAGACTTTGAAAAATAACTTACTATCTATTTTAGCTTTGTATTTTTTTATTAATCTGATAAAAGTGATAGGCTCTTCTTACAAGCAAAAGCCTCCTATTGTATTTAAAAAAGAGAAAAGTTACAAAACTTCAAACGTGTTACTAAAGATAGTGTTTCTTAATGTTCAGGTACATGTGTAACAAAAATACAGATTTGCTTTTTCATAAAATGTAATCTATGCATTTTGTAAACTGAGGTGATCTTCAAAATTTACATTTGATATAGAAAAAAACCTGCACAGTCTAAGCCTGATATTGTATTTCATCTAGTGGAACAGGTCCAGAAGAAAACACATATTGTATATCTGTATCATCTTCACTTTATTGCACTTTATATTTCATAAACAGTAGACAGCATACAAAATCAGACATAAATCCTGTGAGCTTTGTACATTATTTTGCTTGTTTGTTGTTCTTTTCTCTTTGTAAAAAGTAAAAGGATTAACATAAAGTTAGAGAAAAAAAGATGAGTAAAACAAAAATAGAAAATAAAAATAAGGCATAATTAATATTGTAAATAGAAAAGGACACTGTTGAGAGATACGTTAGAAAAGGCAGCAATGACAGGTTTCACAGCCATGAGGTTCTCTTACAAATGTGATAAAAACCACAAATCTTTCAGTGCTGATACAGATCCACAAAAAATAACAGGTTTTACTCAATTTAACAAATAAAGCATGTTCTCTAGTTTAATTTTAGGAGTGATCATATCTAATTGTCACTTAGATACTTTAATAAGGAATAATTCAAAGAATCTGTAAACAACTGAAGATCAAATACATCTTTATTTTATTATTCTTACAAACTGTGTTGGAAGGGCAAAGTCATTTTTATGTATGGCTAGAATTCAGTCATTCTAATGTAGATGAACTTCCATTTTAAATGCTTGACCTTAGAAGAGAAAAACAGTGGTATTTACTCAGCTGAAAATACTTCCCTTAATTTTCTTTCAAGGGAATGGAGAGAGAATCAGTCTGTATAATTTATGTTCTTTTCTCTATATATTTTCCAAAAGGAAACTTTCCAGTAATATCATTTAGTATTTTTCTTCTTCTTTCATTTAAAATATTAAAAAAAATGTGTATATTCCTGATGCTTCTTTTACTTGAGATCAGAATATTTACCCTTTACTATGAATGGGAGCCTAATGCAACAGAACTGAGGACATCAAACCTAACCTTTTCCTATAATCGCAGCACATACATCTGGGTCATAATCACCATGAAAAACAATCCTGCAGTCTTGACGTATACCTTAAGTACAAATACCTGCCATCCCTTCTATTGAAACTGTGTCATGAAGCTGAGCATTTTCCTTCTGGGATACCAAAGAAAACTTATTTTAGTGAATTTAGCTTAACCTGTTCACTGGGAGGCCACCACAACCCTGCAGGGGAGGGCATATTTCTGTCTGTTTTGTTGCAGGCATTTTTCCTGTTCTTTTTCAATGAAAGATACTTTTTCTATATCTGACTACTATCAGAATATTTGCTGTCAAACCATTCATACAACTTCCAGGGTCAATTCTACTGCCTGTTTGGGGCACATTCAAAGATCTTAAACCACTCCTTTTCTTTTTTTTTTTTCCCTTTTCTTTTTCTTCTATAACTTTTTCACTTTGCTTTCTTTATGTGCATTAAGTTCTTACAAAGGCCTAAAAATTTTACTTCACAAGATTTATTTTGAATGATATTCTTGTCTTCCTTACTGACCATTACTTTGGATACAAATTTCATAACCAAATTTCATTATAATTAACCTTCACACAATTATATTTCCTTTCAACTGTGTTTTAAACTCCGAATGTCCTGTTCTTTTCAGTAGATTGCTGTCTTGCAGAAATCCAATAAGTTCAATTAAAATAGAATCAACTCCTACACATCTACTTTTTTTTATCTCTATCAAAGTGAATTTTACTGCCAGAATGATATAGCTGGGTTTCAGTTCTCAGCATAGGACAACTGTGGCAGCAATATGTCCTTGGTTTCAAAATAAAACAAGATTACACAGCTCTCACTGCCACAATATCTGAAGGTATCAGTTGCATTTTAGCATATACTTAAAGCAACACTGGAGACTTTCCTATACTCTCTCTCTTTTTTTCGGTCACTTTTTCACTATCTTTTATACTTCTCAGCTAACTCAGCCCAGAGAGAGTATGTGCCCAATGTATGCAAATACCAAGCAATTCCTAGATACAATAGACTATTCTAAAGGAGATTTATTTTTTCTTTCTTTTTTTACAGTTCTCCAGAACACTTTTTTGGTGTTGTTTTGCTGCATTTTGCTTTTTCTTTTTAATTATTCGTCAAGAAGGAAAGAAAGAAGCAGTAGTTTGTTTTGGGGATTTTGTGGTTTTTGGGGGAAAAAAAAAGAAAAAATAAAAAAACTTTCTTGATATTATGTCCAGATCAGAATACCCACTTTATATTATAATGACAAAATAAAACCTTTCTAAAGAAAATATATTTTGACCCACAAAGTTATCAGAGTACCTCACTGAAGGATTTAATAAAGAGTAAGAGAATATATCACTGCTAAAACTTTGGCTTAAAAGTTTGTCATTGAACACAACTCATGAAAAAAACGGTATTAGAGTAAGCAAGTAACAGTATAATAGTAAGTTAATATCTAGTAAAAAAGAAATTTATTAATACCGTGCTCTCCCTTGCTCTTCTCAAAGTTAGTCTTTTTGCTCCTTCCTCCTTTGCTCCTCCCTATGAAATTTAACAGATAAAGTAGAAAAGTTTATTTAATGGATAAAGCAGAAATAAATTTTGAGGCCCTGTGCTGCGTTATCTTACTAGTATATTTCTACCTGCATTTTTTTTGCCTTTATAATCAGTCTTCTTGAATACATTGTTTTACTGTATGGGTGACTCCTCTGAAGCATCTGATTCTCTCTAGTAGGAGAGGAAGAGTTCTGGGCTTGCCAGCAAGCAATCTAACCCTTCATGGAAAATCTTGCATTCTCACACTGTTACAAGATATCCTCATTAAAACAAAAAGAAATTCTTTTCTCTCAGTCCCTGCCCAAAAATTCCTGAAAACTTTCACCACAGGAGAAATATTGGGACATACATGTGAATGGAAGTGAAGGTGGACATGCTGCCTGAGAAGGAAAACCATATCCAGAGTGGAAGGCAATAGGCTGCAGCCCCACAGCTCAGAGGCAGGCATCTTGGCCTCTTTTGGAACCTCAAGGCAACTCTTTTTTCCTGCTGATTCTGGAGTGCGACACAAGCAGCAGAAAATTTGTGCTACTGATTTACTGTGGGTTTTTTTCTGGTACTATGTTTTTTCCTTTTTTTTTTTTTTACTTTTGCCTGTACTTCTACACTGTCTTCAATTTGAAATTGTGGTGGCACATTTCATAGATTCTAGTAGTGATTGCAAAGTGGAACTGCACTGCCCACAAATTCCTTGATTTAATTCAAGAAAGAATCAGAAAAGTGAATTCCAAGTTACTCAGTTTTAACAGCAGGAGTAAGATTAGTTCTGGGATTATGATTAGATAATATAATACAATGACAGTACCTTGCTTCTCCAATGATACCTAAGATTCCCAACTGTAATACAGAGCTCCACTATATTCCTTCCTAAAAAAAAAGAATATTTCACGTAAATTTCTTTTAATTTATATTTTTCCTTTCCTTGTTTCCTTCCTTTCCTTCATTATTACGAGAACATTGTCCTGCAGTGAAAGAGAAACTTTATTATGATTCAGAAAGAATTAGTTAGATACTGAAATTCAAACAATATTCTAGCTCTTAGACTCACTCTCTAGAAGAGAGTAAAAATTTAAGATAAACTTTGTCACACTAGATTTTCTTACTTTTTTATACCAACCTATTCAGGTCACAGATTGTATGGATTCTCTCTTGAGGTTCCTAAGTTGTCTTTTGACTGCAAAATGAGAAATGAAAATCTTAGAGGCAGAGGACTGACTTTTAGATGTGAAAGAGTCAAGAATGATAGCAACAAGGCTTTTTAATGAGTTAAGGCCTTTTTTTTTCTTTTTTTTTTCTTCTGACTGTTCACTGTAAGAAATATTTTTTTCATTTCCATATAAGTAAACATCAATGTCCCCAGGTAGCATGGTGTTTGAGTATCTCCCAAACATGAATTTATGAGATTCCTGTGAGTTACTTTCATTTTATGTCTATAGAAACTGAGAAAACTACACCAGGATTAAGTCCTGTAAAAGTCTTGGCTAAAATGTTGATATTCTGAATGTTAGACCTTTGACTTATACAGTATTTCAGCACCTCTCATGCTATTCTATTTAATTCTTTTTAATACATCAATAAGTTTAGAATATGGTGAGGAAATGGCTTCAGGTTGTGCCAGGGTAGGTTTAGACTGGATATCAGGAAAGTTTTCTTCACCAAAAGGGTTGTCAAACATTGGAACAGGCTGCCCAGGGAAGTGGTTGAGTCACCATCCCTGGAGGTATTTAAAAGACATGTAGATGTGGTGCTGAGGGACATGGTTTAATGGTGGACTTGGCAGTGTTAGGTTAATGGTTGGACTTGATGATCTTAAAGGTCCTTTCCAACAAAAACAATTCTATGATTCTATGATTCTATCTTCTCAGAAAGGCAGGGTTACTGTTTTTCAAAAGGAAAATTTATAGAAATGTCAAGGTCAAACTTCAAGTGTTATTGAGAAAAGAGTTTTTCAAAGTTTCCTTATCTCTACAGTTGAATTCCCGGTTGTTGTAGCCTTGTAGAAGAAAGAAAAAGGGCAAGAGTTTTCTTCCTTCACTATACACTATTTTTATGCATTTCACATCAAAGCATCATTCTGTATATTACAGAATGATTCCATTACTGATTCTACTTTGACTTGGTATTTTGCATTGATGTTAGTACTGTATGACCCTTTTGGACAAGATATTCTATTTTAGCCATACATTTGAATTGGAATATTTTCTTTCTTACTTTTTTTTTTTAAAAAAAATCCCAAATTTCATACAATCAAATTTTAAGTTGAAGAATATAAAATTACATCTATACAAGCCAATAGGAAATATCCAAAACCAGTGTCACAGACCCAAAAATAAATCATGTTTGAATACAAAACCAGTGCAACTGGCTGTCCTACAGTCATAGAAGATACAAATATTTTTATATATCAAAGTGGCATTATTAATTGACAACACCCATATCCTGTTTACATCATTTACATTCCTTTTAAAACAATATGCTTCCAGAATTACTTCATATCTTCTGGAAAATTATTTTAAAAGTAATAATTAAAGCAAAAATTAAATTAATGAAAAGCAGTTGTTTTAAATGCTGAAAAGTATATTCTTATGTTCAATAGGTTATATCTTTAGCTAGTGCAAATTATCACGTAACTTCATTTGATGTTAATATCTACCTGCTGACAGTGTGGCTCTATATATTTACATTTTGTAATAATGTTATTTGCTTTCCAATAACACGTTGTCCCTCTGGGAGTCTCTTTCATGATCACAAATATTCAGTGAATTCATATTTTTTCAATAGAAGCTCTCATCTTTTAAAATGAAAGAAGCATACAAAAGTTTTCAGATCAGACAATATGCAAACAATAATTGCATTACTGGCTGATCAGCACCTCAGGTCAAGTGTTACACAGATATTCACAGGATATTTGTTAAAAAAACTAATTTATTTGGGTCTTTTTTTCATAAATTGATGCTCACATAAGCAGCCAGATCTCCCAAACAGGAGTGTTAGTGTCTGTATGGGTGGTGGCATGAGTCTGTGTTACAAAGGCCTTACAATGGCATCATTAGCTGGATTGGATGAAACTCCCTGAGCTGTTCTTCTGATGAATTATTACAGTCACCTGACCCATGCTCCTACGTGACCACCCCAGCAAATGTGTGATCCATTAGCACTGATTGTCTTTACTACATAAAAAACACCATACATAAAATTTTCATCCTAAATTATAAATTATAACTTAAATTTCATATCTCTTGCCACATCAGTACTATGCTCATAATGTTCAGCCAGCATCATGCAGAACTGTTACATGAACTGGAATTAGTAGATACAGTCACAGCAGGGAGTTCAAAATACTAGTCAGGGTATCAAGGGTTGTATCCTGGTTTTTAGAAAGGCAGATATGAAAATTGTAGAACTCATACATTGTACAATCTTCCTCGAAGCCTTCTCTTTGTGGAACATAATTTTTTCCCACCCAGTGAAATTTTAGCAAGGGACGCTTAAAAGATGCAAGCTAGAGTATTGTATTACTTCTTTTCATTTTTCTTCCTCTATATACTAATACCCAGAGTTACTGTTCTTCATGCAATGCAGAGCAGTAATCTTAAAGCTTAGTAGTTGTGTTCACAATCTTCTCTGACTAGAGACAGAAAATCTAGAAATAACATAGCAGAACTGTGTGAGCTGCAGATGGATGTAATGAGAGGGAAATCCTGTTATATGTGTACAGACCAAGCAATTGTAAATATGTTTGAGTATGTGACTGTTACTGCTTCTGCTCTGGCCTCACTCTGGTTATTTGTGAATAGGATTACCAGACCACATCAGAATCTGTGGCTGGAAGAAGTCAGTAGTGGTCAAAAAATAACTGATCAGCCAATGATCAAATTTCTACTTGTAGATATTGGGTCCTTGAAACTTAGAGGACCTTTTTGATGAACATTCACACTGAAAATGTAATTTTATATCTGGAACCAAGAAATATTTAATCTTAATTATGCATCAAAGCTGGGATTTTTCTAAGTGTAATTCACATTTGTACAGCGACCTACTACAACACCTAGTATAATAGTCGCAATGTCGTCTTCTCCCTTCTTTTCCCAACCAATGAAATCAGCAAGGTTCTGCAAGCATGAGCAGCTGACAGAATCAGGAAGGCTGAAGTGTGGCCTTTTTAGCTCTTAACAAGATGCACGAAGATGATGAATAATTCTGTGGCTGCTGGTTCCTACCTTCCATACACACATCTGTCTGTGCAGTTTGTCTGAAAACTTCCGTATCCTAGCTCCGTCACGGTTTTCTTAAAATCGTTCCCTTTTCCCTCCTTGCCAACATACTTGCTAAACACTGATATTCTTTTTTGACTGAGCTGTTGAAATCAATATTTTGGAAGTAAAATCTGAATTTCATATATATGAAACCATGAGGTAGTTTTAAATGAAATAGATATATATATCCCTATACTTTTCTGAAAAAGAAAGAGTGGAGAAAGCAATTTTCACTGATGACAGAATTTATGGAGATGTAACACTTTTAAGAACAGTGTACTGGGACTTGCTGGGATGGAGTTAATTTTTTTCACAGAAGCTCATATGGTACTATGTTTTAGATTTTTGACTAAAACTGTATTGATAACACACCAATGTTTTATCTGTTGCTAAGCAGTGCTTGCACATCATCAAGACCTTTTCTGTTTCTCACTCTGCTCCCCAGCGAGTAGGCTAGAGATTGTCAAGAATTTGGAAATGGATATAGCCAGGACAGCTGACACAATTTGACCAAATTGACCATTATATGCCATTCCATGCCATATAACATCATGCTCAGTAATAAAACTGTGGAGGCAGGCCTTCAAAGGCAGCTACTCTTTGGAGACCAGCTTGGCCACTACTTGGTTTATTGCTCTTTTTTTCCCCTTCACTTATTAAACTGTCTTTACCTTGACCCAAGAGTTGTTCTTGGTTTTGCTCTTTCATTTATCTCCCCTACCCTGCTTGCTCATGGGTATTTAGCTGGGGGTCAATCATCCACAAGCATTTTTTAAAATGTGCAAAACGTGCACCCAATGAATTTTTATTTTTATTTTAATTTAGTTAATTTCTGCAGCAGAAAAAAAACTGTTTCAGTGAATCAAAAATAAGATGCGATTTTACTGAAAAAATACATGAAATCTGTTGCTAGAACTAGGATTTTCTTGAATAATTTAATTTGAAAAATTAAACAGCTTAATACAACCAACATTATAATAATATTCTGGAAGATAAGTATTTTGAAAGCTTTAGATTTGATCATCACAAACCCAACACATTCATGTCATCAGGTTGTGTGAGAGGTTAACTACTGTATAGCAAGGTTTAAATAGACAAGTTATTTCTCCTCCCCATTTAAAGATGAATGGTATGCAACTAATTTTTTTTTCAAAACTTTTCTATAATTCCAATGCTGAAATAACAAAGGATTACATACACCATACTTACTAATTTTCATGTTATCTGGAATAAACAAATTAGTTCTTCCAAGTATCTTAAAACAATTCACCAACAAAAGTGAATGCAGCCTCCAAGAATTCCTGTCTATGTGGAAACATTATTATTAATAACCCAATTTTACATAGAGAGTGAAACGAAGAGATTCTTGCATTGTCTCAAAAGAAACATTAGGAACAGTAACAAATACAGCCAGAAGACCATCACTTCAGAGATTACATTTCTTCATAAATGAGTGCTCAGGAACAGGGCTGAGATAATGCAGGAAAAAGTTATTTAAAAGATTATGTGAATAAATAACATTGGTTAAATTTCAGGTTTGCTTTTGAAACTTTATCTATTTATCCATAACAAAAACAAAGGACAAATTCAAATAGAATAATGTGTAAGATAAATATTCATGAGAATATATTTATTTCATAAATTATTTTGGAAACATAATTTTTTCAGAAATTACTTTGGAAGCATTTTCAAACTTTGCTTAATTATTTATTTCAGAAGAGATAAGTCAAACTATTTGATATCTTTGTACATAATCTCTTATCCAGCAAGTACTTTTCTTTGAAAATTTTGATTATCTAACAAAGAACAGTAAGAGGACTTTGATTATTTTAAGCTATCTTTCAAACTCTTTTGTGATCTTTAACACAGTGTCCAGCCCAAATGATGTTAGCCTTTCTTAAACTGCTGCATTGACCAGTTCTGGTCAATCATCTCCTTCACAATTGCTACAGCAGCTGTTGGGAGAGCAGCTGAAAAGCCTTGGGCAGGGCGAGAAGCAGCCATGGCCAACCCCCACACCTGTCAAAGGCAGCCCCTCGAGAGCACTAGCAATCAGGCCATGGAATGGCAGCCAGGGTGTGGCAATGCAGTTTACAGGCAGGGCATGCAGGGAGGGCAGCCTTCAGCAAGTGGGCTATTTTCCTCTGGGAGCTAAACAGAAGCAGCCTCCTGCTGAAACATGTCCACCCACCACAAGTGCATAGCTGTGGCTGAAACCCAGGCAGAAACCTCCCTAGGTGGACACCTGCACCCAGACTGATCTCTCAAGAACTGAAAGAGCTGCCCAGACCAAAAGTTGCGTGGAACTCCAGAACCTGGAAGTCCCCCTACAGTCCGAAGGCAGAGACGGATGTCATGGGTGCAAGTGTGCCCAGCTGGAGGGACTCTTCAAGCAAGTAACCATGTATGAAACACAACCTCTATTTTTAAAAAGGGTAAAAAGGAAGACCTGGGAAACTACAGGCTGGTCACTCTCACCTCTGTGCCTGGCAAGATCATGGAGCAGATCCTCCTGGAACCTTTGCTAAGACACATAGAAAACAGAGAGGTGACTGGTCACAGCCAACATGCCTTCACTAAGAGCAAATCATGCCTGACAAATTTAGTGGCCTTCTACAATGGGGTTACAGCACTGGTGGATAAGTGAAGAGTGACTGACATCATCTACCTGAACTTGTGCAAAACTTTTGATACTGTCCTGCACAAGATCCTTGTCTCTAAAATGGAGTGACATGGATTTGACAGGTGGTACACTCAGTGGATAAGGAATTGGCTGGATGGTTGCACTTGAAGTGTTGTGGTCAATAGCTCAGTGTTGACCACTGACGAGTTGTGTGCCTCGGGGGTTTGTGTTGGGACCACTATTATTTCTCATCTTTGTCAGTGACATGGACAGTGGGATTGACCGCATTTTTAGCAAGTTTGTGGATGACACTAACCTGAGTGGTGTGGTTAATAGGGAGGAACTCTATCAGGGAGTGTAGCAATAGGACAAGGAGTAATGGTTTTAAACTGAAAGAGGGTAGATTTAGATGAGATATTAGGAAGAAATTCTTTACTGTGAGGGTGGTGAGATACTGCAACAGGTTGCCCAGAGAAGTTGTGGATAACTCCTCCTTGGAACTGTTCAAGGCCAGGTTGGATAGGGCTTTGAGCAGCCTGGTCTAATGGCAGGTGTCCCTGCCCATGGCAGGAGGGTTGGAACTAGATGATCTTTAAGGTCACTTCCAACACAAACCATTCTATGATTTTATGATTCTACTATTTCCTAAACTAGAACTAGGCTTTTAAGGCTGATTACCTTTCTTCTTAGTGGTAAGTTTAGGACATCCCGCCCTGCCCTGCAAATTACATGAACAAAGACAGTATGAACGATGAATAATGCAAAGCAAATGTACACAACAATAATTCACATGTGTAAGATATATATACACAAGTAACCTCGTTCACAATCAGAAGTGCACTAATGCATGAAAATAATGATCAGATTAACATAAAAAAAGAAGCTTGGACTTGTGCAAAGAATCATCATATTTCATACCATCTCATTTTATTCTAGAAGGTGGCATTGGTAATTTTTCTTCAACTCTACTGTGAGAAAAATCATCTGACACTGAGAACCAATTCTACCTCCTAATTGGTTTGAGATTAAAAAAAAAACAAAAACAACACAACAGAAATCCCCTTTTCTATCTCCTTTTCTAAAATACTTATGGCCTGATTCTCCTTTACTATAAAGCTCTATCCCACTAGTAGTTTAGGAAAAAAAAATAAAAGCTGGTGTAAATAAGAACCAATGTCTGAACAGAATGAAAACAATATATTTTAAAATATTATGTTAATTTTACATTTATTTTAATAATTGATCCTGAAATATGTAATTCTTATTTTTTTTCTGGGAATCATGACTTCTTTTATTCTTTTGCCCTTAGTTGTCTTTTCTTGTCTTTGTTTCTTGTGTCAGAAAGTTGAGGGAATGAACACAATGACTAATATAAGTTAGATTCTAACTGCTTCTGGACATCAAGGCTTCTGCCTGGTTATATAATTCTTTTCAGGAATATACAGGTAATTATTTTCCTTTACTTATTAAGTTCAAAGTCAATAATAGGTTAAATTACTTCTGACTGCTGTATGGATTTAATTTATCTGAAATTACTCCATGCCTGCAAATGATTAAGTCTGTGTTTTGTCTGCTTGTATAAAGCATTCAGTGATACTTGTAGAAGGACTGCAATATAAAAATAATTTTTTTCTATGTATCTAAGAACTGGTTATCATATCAGGTAAAAATCTGGAAAATTAAGTCTTCTACCTGAAGTGATAATAGATACATTATACACAATTATTTATCAGAAGTAAAGCAGGATTTTATTAATGTTTAGCAAATTGACTTGTGAAAATGGATTTTTCAAATATTAAAATACTACTGTTAATATTTGCTTGCTGTTATACATCATAGTTAATGTTAATTGAACAGCTACAACTCCTTTGTTATGAAATTTAATTTCAGAGGTTGTGACAGGATCACATGTCCTGAAGTAAAATATCTTTACTTTTCAACTAAAAATGTTAAGCTTTGCGTCTAAAAACTCTAACAAAATTACATTATTTAGAGGAAAAAAAAAGGAAGGAAAGAGTCACCTGGGTTACAGCTTCTGTGATACAGATAACTACTACAGATATAATTTGTTTTCTCTGAAATATAAAGTAATAAATACTTGAGATTTATTCTCAAGTTTAACTGGATAGTTAAAGTGACTACAGGGATACTCTCTTAAGAAACACATTCTTCTCCATCACTTTCATAGAATCATAGAATCATTTTGGTTGGAAAAGACCTTTAAGAACATCGAGTCCAACCATTAACCTAACATTACCAAGTCCACCACTAAACAATATCCCTAAGCACCACATCTAATCGTCTTTTAAATACCTTCAGGGATGGTGACTTAACCACTTCCCTGGGCAGCCTCTTCCAATGCTTGATAACCCTTTCCATGAAGAAATTTTTCCTAATATCCAATCTAAACCTCCCCTGGAACAACTTGAGGTTGTTTGCTCTCATCCTATCACTTGTTACTTGGGAGAAGAGACTAACACTCTCCTCGCTACAAGCTCCTTTCAGGTACTTGTAGAGAGCAATAAGGTCTCCCCTCAACCTCCTTTTCTCCAGACGAAACAGCCCCTGTTCCCTCAGCCACTCCTCGTAAGTCTTGTGCTCTAGACCCTTTACCAGCTTTGTTTCTCGTCTTTGGACGTGCTCCAGTACCTCAATGTCTTTCTTGTAGTGAGGGCCCCAAAACTGAACACAGTATTCAAGGTGCTGTCTTACCAGTGCCCAGTACAGGGGTACGATCACTTCCCTTGTCCTGCTGGCCTCACTATTTGTGATACAAGCCAGGATGCCATTGGCCTTCTTGGCTACCTGGGCACACTGCTGGCTCATATTCAGCTGGCTATCAACCAACACCCCCAGGTCCTTTTCTGTCAGGCACCTTTCCAGCCACTCTTCCCCAAGACTGTAGTGTTGCGTGGGGTTGTTTTGCCCCAGGTGCAGGAACCGACACTTAGCTTTGCTGAATCTCATACAGTTGTCTTCAACCCATTGATCCAGCCTGTCCAGATACCTCTGTAGAGCCTTTTCACTCTCAAGCAGATCAACACTCCCACCCAAACCGGTGCCATCTGCAAACTTACTGAGGGTGCACTTGATCCACTCATCCAGAACATTATTGATAAAGATACTAAACAAAAGTGACATAACAAAACAAGTGGCCAGCAGGTCAAGGGATGTGATTCTCCCCCTCTACTTCACTTGCGTGAGACCCCACCTGGAGTACTGCATACAGGTCTGGGACCCCCAGCACAAAAAAGACATGGACATGTGTGAGCAGATCCAGAGGAGGGCCACAAAAATGATCAGAGGGCTGGAACACCTCTCCTATGAAGAAAGGTTGAGAGTTGGGGTTGTTCAGCCTGAAGAAGAGAAGGCGCTTGGGAGACCTTATTGCAGTAGTACTTATTCAGTACTTAAAGGGGGCTTGTAAGAAAGACCAAGAAAGGCCCTTTACCATGGCCTGTAGGGACAGGATAAGGGGCAACAGTTTTAAACTGAAAGAGAGTAGATTTAGACTGGATATAAAGAGGAAATGTTTTACAATGAGTGTGATGAGACACTGGAACAGGTTGCTCAGAGAAGTTGTGGATGCTTCTTCCCTGGAAATGTTCATGGTCAGGTTGGACAGGGCTTTGAGCAACCTCGTCTAGTGAGAGATGTCCCTGCCCTTGGCAGTGGGGCTGGACTAGATGATCTTTGAAGGTCTCATTCAACCCAAATCATTCTATGATTCTACGATTCTTTAGGTTCCCCAGGTCTCCTATACAGGTAGCCCTTTGTCTTTCTGTGCATTTGTATAGCAGAGATAGTATTGTTTTACAGAAATGTTGTGAAGATAAGCTCAATGAAACACCAAGACATCATTAAAATTGCTTATGCATAGCCCAGAGAAACAAGGTGAAAATAAAGATATACAGAACTAAGCCTTATATTTCAAAGATGTAGGACTCCTCTTTGTACAAACCTTTATCAGAAAGTAGGAGAAAGAAAAAACACTGCCTAACAAAATGAAAAGTTCATATAGTATTTTTTTTCCTGTCACTAGCAGTAGCTTCTTGTTTAAGGTAGCCAATTTAGCCATATTAAGGATAGTAAAGAGACAGCAGAATAAATTTATTTTCATAACATAGGATAAAAAATTTCAACATATGTACTATTTTGGCAACACTAATAGCACTTTTCCTCCAGTAAGAAAGTGTAACCTTGTAACAACTTTTGCCTTCATTGTCAGAACTCGAAACTGTGCACAAGGTATTCCTTTAGTAATTGTGTTTGATCACAGCTAAAATACCAGCCTAGAATTATTTTATTAGTGCAGAATTCAGCAGGAGAATTGAAGGACAGAAAAGGAATAACTAGACGTTCTGTAAGTATTTCAGTTATAATTCATTCTAGTATATATTGCAGCTATAATTTGGAAAATTATGTATTGTCCTCAATTATTTGAAAGTTATTTGAAATATTACTGTTATTTAGTGGTGAACAGGCAAAAAAAAAATCCCAGACCATGAGTGAACTGGTATCTCTGACCACTGATTTAGAGGTCATAACTTTTAATCAAAGAATGACAAACAGCCCTTTTAGGAGTGACTACAGTTTAGAAGGTACAATGATCATGTTCTTATGAGTTCCATAGAGTTTTAAAGAATATGTAGCATATGCTAAATCCCCAAAAGTGCCTTGATTATCTTGCTAGTGATAATCTGGATATGTACCACTTTAAAAAGAATGTACATGTCACAACAGGACTGCCTGGCAATGAAGAAGTACATAAATAATCTCAGCCACAAATATCTAACTAATACTGGCATTAGATGTCAGCAGGAGTAAAAGCAAATAAGCCTGCCCTAAGACCTGTGCATATGAGATTAGATTCTACTTCCAGCTAACAGGTTGTTTAGATCTAGTTTGGATTGGTGTCCTGGTTCCACTGGGGTGGAATCATTGAATCAATTTTCTGTTCAGGAAAGCTGCATTTTTGAGAAGACTGCAGCACTCGACATAGTGAGAACAAAGTTGATAAGGCACTTTGTTTTAGTTCATGGCCAGACACGGTATGCAGGTTTCCATGGTGATCAAGGCCGTTAGCAGTTTCAAGTTAGACAGGTGTTAAAGCTGGGAGGAGCGAAAGTCAGGGCAGCTGACCCAGGCTGGCCAAAGACAGTATTACGTACCATAAACATCATGCTCACTATAAATTAGAAAGTTTGCTGGGGACGGCCTCTCTTCTCAGTGGTTGCCATCCCTGGAGGGTCTCACCTGTCATTCTGCTCCCAAGGCCTGCTCTCCCATTCGTTGTGACCATCGCACTTTTGCTGGAGCTGTGGTGCTCGCAGTGTTTGATATCTGGCATTCACTGCTGAGAATGAGCTGCTCGAGACCACTATATGGGCTGAGTATAACTCTGTATTTTATATTAGCATTAGTATTGATATTGGTTTTCTTATTTTATTAAATCTGTTTCCATTTCAGTCCATGAGTCTCCTTTCCTTTTCCCAATTCCCCTTCTCGGCTGGAGGGGGGTCATTGGGTGATAGAACAGCTGGTTATTGTGTAGCCTCAGATGTGGTCTAAATGGAGACAGTTGGTCGACACAGCACTATGTTACTGTAGTTGTTCTGCAGATAAATACTAAATGAGAAACTAATCCGCTACAATGTGTTACTTGTGTTTCCTCAATGGAGTATGTTTCAGTCTATGAGCAAGATCTTGACCACAAAGAAGCAAGAGTTGAGAGGTAGAGCAAGTAACATTTCAAGGGCTATCACAGCAGCATATAGGAACTGAAACAGGAGCACAACACATTAGGTAAAATCACACTGAGCAACATTTCTACCTAGATTAAAAAACTTCCTGGAGAAGTCTCTTTTCCTACTCCTTTAATCTGTCTGGCATGCAATGAACCCATATCAAACTTCAAAATGTGTTCTGCTTGACTTCTGAGCATTCAGCTGCTGCCTTGGCAGTGAATCACATCAGTTCCTGAAGAAAGCTTTCCTCCTTTGTTTTTTGAAAGTGAGGTGTGAAAACATGAAGAACTACCATTCAATTAAATTTCAAAGCCTATATTTTATTTAAAGAAATTCATAAGGAAAATTAATCAAGACCTTTGAAACATATAAGTCCAAATATTTGACACTAGAAGAAAGGAATAAACCCCCCCTAACATTAAATTAGTTTTACACAAAAGCCGATGTTCAATAATAATGAACTTAACAAACACACAAATGCAAAAGGACAGAAGAAATGATTAACTATAAAATAACATGATGAATGACAACCCTCAAATGGTAAAAGTGTGTACAGAATCAACTACTGATAATAAATGAATGGACTCTAACTACAGAGGTTTCTGGTTCATCTTCAGTTACAATATTTATGTCTAGTGTCACAGCTAAGGAAAAAAAAAGAGAAATATGACCTGGTACATTTATAATCATCCTCAGATATTTTTATGACTATATTTTTTATTTTTATGTTAACCACATAGTACATTTTAATATTCTAATGCCTTTACCTGTCAATCAGCAATTTTTTATCTTAAAATTTGGATCAGCCAAGCCTCAGATTCTTTGAGATGCAGAAAAAGCAAAGTACTGTTGTTTTACAGTTTGTTTTCAAAGAAATAACTTGGAGATTCTAGAAGTGAGTCGAAATAGGCAGGCACATACAACAGAAAGCGCAGCCACTCTTAATGGTGACACAGTCCCCAAGTGTTCTCTGTGCATGTGTGATAATAGCTATGGATTTTCCTTTCCATGTTCTTTCTAATTCCATTCTTGTATATTTTGAGGGGATTTTTGGTTTGTAATTATACATATTTATTTTAAAATTTTAAAACTTTTGTTCATTTCCAGAAGAATTTTCATTTTGACTAGTGGAATTATGATAATTCAAGGAATTAAAAAAAAATAAGTATGGCTTGGTCCCATAAAGTTTCTAAAACCCGACAGTTTTTCCTGGCTTCTTTCATTGGATACATTATTATTATTACTTTTTTAATTAAGCACATGTAGCTTGATTAATATTTTTTTTTTCTCTATTTTCATTATTTTATTATTGTGATAACAATACTTCTTCAGAAACCATTTGAATAAGTACTGTTTGTTTTCTTACATTCACCAGTATATCTTGGTATCAACTGAATCACAAAATCTAAGAAACACAGAATGGTTGGGGCAGAAAGGACCTCTTGAGGTCATTTTATCTTGGTCATTTTATCTTCCCACCATTCATGCTTAGTCACCTACAACAGGCTGCCCAGGACCCTAAAAACATATATACACCACAAAGAAATGGTAATTGCTACTGTGCTTTAGAACCCCAAGAGCTTATGCAGGGAGAGAATCCCAGAACAAGTAGGATGCATCTATATGAATAAATCAAAGAGCGACCAAGAGTGTTCCTTGGCATGATGATATTGCTATATCATCATGCAATATCATCACTCCAAGGAACACTCCTGGTCACTCTTTAGAAACTTCTGTAACATGATTTTGGCCATTTTCAATTTACACTCGTCCGGTTCAGTTCTTCAGCATGGGGTACCAGACAAAATAGTCCAAGGTCAATTTCTAATAGTTGAGTTGCATGTAGCCACCATATTTTGGAATTTAAGACAGGTTACTAGTATGCAGATGTGTTGTTTGAGGCCAGCAGGCCTCAGTCTGAGGAAGCATTTACATTTCACAGAATCAGAGAATGGTTGAGTGTAGAAGGGACCTCTGGAGGTCATCTGGTCCAACTCCGCTGACCAGATAGGGCCATCTAGAGGACCCAGTTGCTCAGGACCATGTCCAGATGGCTTTTGAATATCTTCAAGGACAGATACTCCACAATCCATCTGGGAAACCTGTGCCAGAACTCAGTCACCTTCACTGTAAAAGAGTGTTTCCTGATGTTCAGACAGAACCTCCTGTGTTTCAGTTTGTGACCATTACCTCTTGTCCTGACGCTGAGCACCACTGAAAAGAGCCTGGCTCCATCTTCTTTGCACCCTCCCATCAAGCTTTTATACATATTTTTAAGATCCCCCACAAGCCATCTTTTCTCTAGTCTGAACAGTTCCACCACAGCCTTTCCTCATATGAGAGATATCCTTCCTTTCATTATCTTAGTGGCCCTTCACAAGATCTCTCCAGTATGGGCATGTCTCTCTAGTATTGGGGTGCTCAGAACTAGACACAGCACTCCAAGTGTAACCTTACTAATGCTGAGCAGAGGAGAAGTATGACCCCCCCTCGACCTGCTGGCAACAATCCTCTTGATGTAGTCCACAGGATACCACTAGCCACATTTGCAGCAAGGGCACATCACTAAATCACATTCAGCTGGGTGGTCACCAGAATCCCCAGGTCCTTTTCTGAAAAGGTTTCATTTTTCAATCCACTTCAAGCCATCTGGACACAGTCCTGGGCAGCCTGCTCTAGATCGAATGTACAGTTCTGCACATGCTGAACTGACAGAAATATCACATCTGTGTCAGTGTTAGCACATAAGCAGCAAGGCTAAAGAAAGCTTTTGAGATGTCTGGGTCTCAAGGCATGCACTCATGCCATACATGCCACGTTTCTGGAGGCAAAATCCGCAGCAGAGCACTCTAGCGCAGTGTACAGGGGGGTCTCCTGAATTCGGGAAACGTCAGGGGAGCAGAAAGACATGGGCCCCAGCGTGACCTCTCCAAACCCCTCACTTGACCTTGCAGGGGGCAAGTTGGTAGCTGGAGACAGGAGCCACAGGATCTTTTCCACTTGCACCAGGGACATGACTTGCATTTGGCTTGATCATCAGGGTTTGTGGGGCTAAGTCCTGCCCCAGCAGAAACAATCCAAGAGGAGAAGAAGGAAGGAGAAGGCTTGCGAGGGTCAAAAGGAGCAAACCCCTCACGGAAGTAGGAGCACAACTTATCCTGTTTTGTTTCTGCCCAGGGACTCATAGCTGTTCTTTTCAAGACAACTCAGAGTCAGACCACCTGGCCCAGAAAACTTTGTGCCTCTCTACATAAGTCAGGGACATCCACCTAGAGTCCCCGTTTTAATTTCATTTATTCATTTGAGGGTGTCTACCCACTTTGTCAGGAGAGCCCTTGGGAGCTCGCTCCTGCCAGGTGGGATTGTACTTGGTGTGATGCCCAGGACCTGCTGAGCTGGGCGGTTGGGACGAAGGCTGGGGCATGCCAGCTGGGTGATGTTGCTCTGGTGGCTGTGACAGCACATGGGACAAGTCACAATGGGAGCTGTCCTCAGGGACATCACCAGGCAGCCCAGCTGCTGTTTGACTTGGACAATCAGTGAATGCAGCATGCAGGGTGAAGGCTGGGCTGCATGGGGGATGGGGCAGATGGCCAGGGGGTTTCTAAGCCAGAGCACGAGCCAAGCCCCTCAGGGCAGGGCACAGTGCCGCCATTGGGGTTGGGAGCAGAAGTGCTCAGGGCTGCCAGAGGTGGCAGGTGCCCAGAGAGGCTTTAAGCATGTGCTGGGTGCCCATAGGTCTCCATGGGACACTATGGTGTAGCAGTGATGGGGCCTTGAGAGATGCTACACGGGTGTCCCTTGCCCTTTCACAGGGCACAGCCCAGCCAGGGGCTGGCCATCAGGGTGGGCTAGGCAGGGAGGGCTCCATGTTGTGTCCAGCCAGGGCCTGGGGCCCCTTTAAACCTGTCGACACCAGTGCCCAAATGGTGTCCTGGGATGGCCCATGTCTCCCACCTGTGCAGTGCTCACAAACCCTGCCCTTGTTCCCTCCCAGCTGCCTCATCCCCTCTCCTACCGGTCCCCAGCTCCATGTAGCTCCTGCCCCACTTCCCCAGCACTGTTATCCCTCCCACCCAGCTCTGCTGAGACCCCTTTTCTCCCACCTCCTCCAGGCCATGATCGTGGCAATCATCCTTGTCATGGCTGGGTATCCAGCACTGTCTGAAGCTTGATCACCAGATAGGTGTGGCCACGGCTGAGCGGATGTAGCAGCATGAAGAGTACATGCATCAGGAGATGACTCGGCTGCTGCAGGAGATAAATTGAGAAGAACAGGGGCGTGGAGGAAGCCACACTCCTGTTTGCAGCAGTGGCTGTTTTGGATCATTGCAGGAGCCCTTGTCTTCCTCTCTGAGGTCTGCTGCCTGGCCAGGGAAATGAAGCTTGTGTCTGGCAGCTGCAGTGAGCAGGGCAGCTCCAGCAGCAAGGAGGAGGAATATCCCAATGGTGCACAGAATGTCATCAGGTCTTGGCTGTGTGTACCTCATCGCCCATTGCCACAGCAGGGCCTAACTGACACATGCAAGGTGCTGAAGGAGCTGGTGGGAGATGACCTTGGTGGCTGCCAAGTGTTTTGCAAGAGTACAAATAGCCTTTAGAAACATGAATCCATCAGTATTCAGCCCCTGTTGTATTTGATTCATAGATGTTATAGTGCTGTAAAATAAATCAAAGTGTTCATTTTAGTGTACATCCTCTCTTTTACTCTGTATTGTACATTTATTTATTTATTTACTCTGTGTGGCAGATGCACCCATGCTGACAAAGACCTGACAAGGACCTGGCAAAAGCCCATGAAAAACTCTGCGCCACAGCTCTTGTCGCTCCCCATGTGGTGGCGGACAACACCTACGCACTTCGGCCGAACAGCTCGAGGTCCTCAGCCAATTGGGGTCTACATGACCATATTTGACCACAGAGCAGCTTCAACGAAGGTATAAACAGAGTCCTGCTGGGGGGCCATTTTGAGTCAGTCCTCCTCTGAGCAGCAGGCCTGCAGTCAGGGACTCTCCCCTTAGGCTGGAACACCGCCTAAGGAAACTCCTCAAAGTTGAGAGCTCTCCCTTTATTAGGTGAGTGATTGTGCCTTTTGGATTATCGGCCGCAAAAGCCTTAAGAATTCTTAAGTCAGTCATGTAGTATTAATTCCCAACCTGTGGATTGTTAATGTCTGCTGGAGTCTCAAGCAGTCTTGGATAGAGTAAAACTTAGTTTGATCTTGTTATCATCTTGTAAAATAAATCCTGGTTTTAATTTGTTATTCAGTTTGGTTTGGTTTTGTGAGGTTCCGTGACAGTCTGCCATAATTTCGTCATTAGTATTACCTTTGGAATGAAATTCCTCCATTTTGCTTTGGTTAAGAAGCAAGTTTCAGGTAAAAAAAAAAAAAGCAAATATACAACACATGAACATTATCAATAAAAACAAATAAATTTTCTTGTATATGCCAATCTCCCAAACATTTACTTTCTCCTCTCTTCAAGTCTGTTTCATTATATTCATATTCAATATCTCTGCCACTGCTTGATCTGTAGAGAAAAAAAAACACTTTATTTATTTGTCTGCATTTATATAAAGAGAAGTTATGTAGCAGACAGGTCTGAGAACAATAAGTTTCTCAGAAATGCTGAAGTTCATTTAGTCTTCAGTGGAGTGACTCTTTATAAAAACATCAGAGCCTTTTGTTTTAAAAAAATCAGAAAGAAGTTGCAGAGATCTTTCCATAATAATACTTTATTAAAATCATTATCAGTAAATTAACAAGCTGATAAATATTTTAGATGTAGTTGTTAAAGGGAAGCTGAATTTGGTGGGCTTCAGGGTCCAAGGATCTGCTAAAGCCAGTACACCATTTCAGTCAGTAGTGAGGTGTAGCCTGTATCTCCAAAACACATTCATTGTGTACATGCTGTCAACCACCAGTGTTTCAACACAAACACAAGAACGGTGTCTTTGCAGGCACTCCCTAAGCACAAATGGCAACCACACAAGCATGGGCAATGCAAATGGCCCATTCTGTGCTTCCTTGCGGGCTTATCAGGCTCAAAGCTTGCTAGCAGATCTCACATCACTCCAATGCACAAACACAAATGCGTGTCTCCAGTAGCTGGTGCATGCATATCGGTCACTCTGGTAGCCGATACATGGCTCTCTGGTCTCTGTAATATCTAGCCTCCAGAGTTGTGGTGTTGTAGGTAGATTAGGGTACGGCGACTGGAAAATCTCGGGCTGTAATGGAAGCTAGGCGTGGCGAAAGGAGCAGGAAGTGCAAGTATCGTGTGAGTTTGTACGGGACAAGACAACTATATAAGGCTGTTGCGCAGTTAAATAAACGCCATTTGTTGCATCCTCACATTGGTGTCAGTGCTCAATGGCCCTGGGGTGCGAATAGCCTCAGGCCAGCCAGCAACCGAACGGAGCTTGCCGCAGACAAACGGCACCAAATGGTGACCCCGACGTGATTGCTGGGCCGGCGGACCGCAGGCAGTTGGAGTGGGTTTGCGAGCCATGGAAACCTTGATAAAGGTGATTTTGTTACTGGGCGAGGAGTTAAGATTTCTGTGAAATCGAAAGACGTAGTCCAGTGTGTGGACCGTCTCGTTAAAGAGGGGGCGGTGGCAGGACCGGCTGATTGTTTACAGCCGAATACCTGGGAGCGGTGCTCGATGAAGCTCGCTGAGCGAGCTATGGCAGCGGGTTCTGCCAAAGAATTAAAAACATGGGGAGTTATCTTGTGGCTGCTATGGGCTGCGCGGGAGGACTGGGCGACATGGGATGCGGCTCGGACGTGTTTACATGGGGTCTACCCTGACCAAGACAGAAGTGGCAGTGGTGAAACTCCTCCAACATATACTCTCTGAGAGAGGAATTAAATACGATGAAGCTGCGTTAAAGCAGTTACTGTTCTGGGCAAAAGATAAAGGACATTTTACAACCTTTAATGATGTCTTTGAAGTGCCTTTATGGGAGAAGATTGGTGACTCTCTCTGGAATGCGGTGTCAAGTGGTGATAAGGAAGTCTTTAAATTGTCTGCTACATGGAGGCTGGTTAGTGAAGCGTTAAAAGGAATAAAAGCAGAGAGAGAAGTCACACATACAGCTTTTATAGCTTTAGGACCGCAGACGTCTACTACTCCCTCACTGTTTGTGGGATCAAAACCTCCCACGGCCCCGGTGGCTGTACCGGTGGCAGCTCCTTTATCACCGTGGGTACAGACGGCTCCAAAAAAAGCTGAGGAGCGGGGAGCGAGTAAAATAGATTCAGATCCATTAGAACCGGTAGTGCACCCTAAAACACAAACTTGATTTGGACTAATTGATTCAGACACTGAACAGGAGACTTGGCCGAAACCCCCTCCGAAACCCCCTCCTCCTCTCATTGATCTCTCTACTGATGAGGCTGAGCAGGAGGACAAGAAGGAGGGTAAACCTGCTTTGTATCCACCTTTACCGGATTCGCCGTTTATGGAGTCAGCAGTACCAGAGTCACAAGGACTTAAAGGACCGTTACCATCACGAAATGGACACGAACTTGACATGACAGAGCTTGGTAGACGACTGGAAGAATTAAAGACGGAATTGCAGCAGCATCGTTCAGCCAACGCCTTGGGACACGTGACTAAGTCTCCCCCAAAAACCCCCCTATGTGTTCGGGACAAGTATTAGGGCCACCTCAACCTCCTTTACAACTCCCTACTCCACCTTTAGATCAGGGCGGGGGGGGAGGTTTGCGTCCATCTGGTAATGAGGGAGGTGAGGGAGAGGGTCAGCGTCCGCCTGCGTATACAGGGGAAGGCGGGGGAGGTGAGGGAGGAGTGAAATGGAAAGGGGTCATTCGAGATGCGTTATTAGAAGGAGTTATAATTCCACAAGCATATCCAGTGATTGTGGGTGCGGGTCCTGAGGGGAGAAATATTTGGCAACTGTTAGATTGGAAAATTGTAAAAGAAGCATTGTTACTACAGTTAGCGAAGGACAACACAGGTGAGGACTGCAGGAAAGTTGTTGCAGGGATGGCAAATCGTAACCTCACCTTAACTGAGCTAATGGATGCTTGCGGGAAAGTAGGAACCACCACATTTCAGATGGAGCATTTAGCAAAAACTTTTGCGGTGGCAGTTAAGGTAGTTCATTGTTGTTATACATGCGAGCAGGAAGGTCACTTTAAGAAAAACTGCCTTAAGAAGTTGAAGGTCAGTGGGAGAGATAAATCTGTTTTGATGTGTCATTGCTGTGGGAAGCTGGGGCATTTTGTGAAGCTGTGCAGGTCTCGGTATAATGCTCAAGGTCAGCTGATAACAACCAGCTGCAGAGTGCAGGGAAACTGGAGAAAGAACGTGGGGAGGAACTGTGTGCTGACACAAATGAACCTTCCCAACCAGTTCCAGGCCTAAGCAGTTAACTCACAGCCCAAACCGCAGGGAGCGCAGGACTGGTGTTTCCACGTGGGGTTAACCTGTGCGGCTGCCAAGCCTTGGACCTGTGGCAAACAGGGATAATGCTAATGCTGATTGTCAAAAGATCATTGAAGCTTTACCTGGAAAAACAGATTTGAATGCTATGATAAAGGCATGTGCAAAAGTGGGTACTGTGGAACATAAGGCTCAAGTTATGGCTGCGGCCATACTTGGGGCTTACGTCGTCACAATTGCAGCCTATATTCCAATTGTTAGCAGGGGACACAACTTTAACAGCACCACGACACACTACTTCAGAGATACAGCAACTGATTACAGAAATAGAAAGCAGGCTACATTCCAAATTTGTACATCGTATTGATTTGAATCAGGAAATACAAATTATCACTTTGTTTGATAGGCAAATTCCGTATGCAATAATTGGTCAATGGAATTCAGAATGATCAGATTCATTACAGAGCTATTGGCACAGATTATTCATCAAAGGACGGATGCGATGTCGGGAGCTTTTGGCCAGAGATCCCTACATCACTAACCGTTCCTATTGCAGCTCAATACTTTGAGTGGTGTATGGCTAATAGCTTTGCTTTGCAAACAGCTATGGAGAATTTCTCGGGACAGGTTGTTTACCACTTGCCCTCCCATCCTGTTATAAAATTGAGTGTGGAACTTCCAATTGCCACAAGAGTGTGGTGCGCAGACACTCCTGTGGATGGAATTACCATTTTTACGGATGGATCTGGGAACAGAGGCAAGGCGGGCCTTGTCTGGTATTCTGATGGCAAGTGGGAATCTATGGTAGTACAACAAAAGGGTTCACCTCAGGTGGTAGAATTATGAGCTGTATTAAAAATATTTCAGAATTTTCCCATTCCCTTTAATTTGATTACTGATTCAGCATATGTAGCTGGCATTATAAAGCAATTGGATAGATCTGTTATAGAGCATATATGTAATCAATGTGTTTTTGAATTGCTGCAAGCTCTGTGGCAAGAAATTCAAATCCGAACTGCATTGTTTTATGTTTTATATGTAAGAAATCATACTAATTTGCCTGAGTTTATTGCAGAAGGCAATGCTCGAGTGGACTCTTTGGTTTCTGACCTTACAAATTCTACTGCAATGACTGTGCAGGTGCCGGACATTAAACAGCAAATCATAGAATGGGTTTTTCCACCTTTTCATGCTAAAACAACATCTTAAGACTGATAATGGACCAGCATACTGTTCACAGATTTTTCGTCAATTTTGTCAACTATGGGGTATTACACATGTCACCGGGATTCCTCATTCGCCTATGGGTCAGGCGATTGTGGAACGTGCTCATAGTACATTGAAACAGCTTCTGCAAAAACAAAAAGGGGGAGAGGTGACTGAACCTTCTGAGAGACTTGCAAAAGCTGTTTGTGTACTTAACCATTTAACTTTAGCAGGAGATAAGGAGCGACCCCCAATTGTAATACATTGGGAGGCAGTTCGACAGGGAGCAAGCTATGTGAAAAACAAAGGCAAAGTGTGGTATAGGGAACCAGGTACTAACGAATGGTTGGGACCAGGGGAACTATTACTAATGGGTTGAGGTTATGCTTCTGTCTCTACAGGTGCAGGAGTACGGTGGATTGTCTCTAAAAGGATGGTTAGCCACATTATTAGAGGGAATAGTTTATGTAGTTGTGATTATAGTTATCATAGGGATCTGCGTGGGTTGTGTTAAGACAATCATTGAGAATAGTATATGGAAGTAGTGAGATAATAAATCTAACTACTTCCAAAAGGGGAAATTGATAACGGATGGTTTAGCAACGGTTTAGCAAGAGTAGGCCTCAGAGTAGGCTCTAAAAGGCCTGATCTGTGTTACCTTTAAACAGAATCAGCTTTCCTGTCAGTAATTTTCCTTTCAGCTAGAATAATAGAGAATAACAGTATGTTCTGAAGTAAACTGCATGTTTTGTAGATAGAGTCTGCTTATAGGAATGTTTATAATAAGCATTATCTTACTTGTTTTACCCTATTTGTTTGCATGTTTGCAGAAAACTGTGCAACGAATGGTCAATACAGCCTTTTTGGCACAACAACAGAGAGCAGGATTTATGGGTAATCAAGGCTGGGATTCTCTGACCGGGCTCTGCGAGACACAGGGAACCAGGTTCAAGAGTACCTGTGGGGGAAGCCGAAACAGCACCAGCCTCGACCTTCAGACGTGAGGAGTCATGACAGTACAGAGAGTCTGGTAAAGCGGCGGGGCACCAAGAAAGATGAGGAACGGCGACCGTTGCTGAGTGAAACAAAAGCTTTGAACAATGCGCTCATGATTAGCTTGCTTTTGCTTTGCATCTCAGGAGTTGCAGGGGAATCTTACTGGAGAACCTGGGCTCGGGATGTTGTATCCGCCAGCTACGCTTACGCTTTGACACAAGGCTCTAGAATCAGCGATACACTTTACTTCGCATGACTTGAAGCATGGGGAGGGGGAAATGTAGGTAGATTAGGGTACGGCGACCGGAAAATCTCGGGCTGTAACGGAAGGTAGGCATGGCGAAAGGAACAGGAAGTGCAAGTATCGTGCGAGTTCGTACGGGACAAGACAACTATATAAGGCTGTTGCGCAGTTAAATAAACGCCATTTGTTGCATCCTCACATTGGTGTCAGTGCTCAATGGCCCTGGGGTGCGAATAGCCTCAGGCCAGCCAGCAACCGAATGGAGCTTGCCGCAGACAAGCGGCAACATGGTGTCTCTGGTAGCTGTCTCCTAGACCTCTTATCCTATTCTCAAGATACTTCAGCTTGAAGTTCACCAATGCCACACACATGTAGAATAGATGTCACCCTCAGCCTCAGAAACTGTTCAGAATAGAGTTTAATAAGAAGGTAAGTCAGTGGCGATAAAGCACAAGACTTGTATAGGTAAACGTACTGGCTTGCTTACATGTGTTCACATGGAACGTCACTATATAACAATGTACATCTATGTAAGTTCACATAGTCATTGCTGTCATAAATTCCCCATTGAGTTATCAAATGTAATTTAAAGTCACACACGTTGCTGAAATGTTTTATTTTTATAATCAGCTTCTAGAATTCCTTGATATAACATAGATTCTTATTTACCAAATTCCATCACAGAACTATAAAACTTAGGTCAGCTCCCTTCTTCAGAAAAGAGGAACTTTACTCATCCTCCAGTTGCTGGCAAGATGTAATTAGAGTACATCCTTTTACAGGAAGAGAGTCTGACCTGATAGACATGAGTGTTCAAGAAGCCTCTTGATTTCTTCCTGTATTACATAGGTTGCTATTTTTTTAAAAAAGTATATTTTTATTTACCTAAGAAGTAAGATGTAAACTCAAAGTATCCTCAGCTACTTCTGTAACGTAATTCTGCTCGTATTTGTGGTATTTTGTAGCAAAGGCTCTTAGTTTTCTCACTATTATCTCTCCATAAGGTATAATTACAAAAGGATTTTCTGAGAGTTGTTCGCTTCAACTTTTTTCACTAAATTTTACCACGTTTAGCATGCTTCACTTTAGCAATTAATCCACTATTACCTAATAAACTCTTATTTACACACATTAGTCCTTAGTACTAACAAAAAAAAACACAAACGAAAACAAAGCCCAAAAACATTTACTCGTTATTAAAACAAAATACTTAGATTAATGCTGTTTAGATGCTTTTTCTGCATCTTTGTATCTCCTAAGTTGTAATACTCAGGTAAATCTATTAATCTTCTCAAGGTCTTGCATATCTACAGTTTTGTCTGTTTAGTTTTCAAATCTCTTGAAAATTAGTCTCTTTTACCATCAACTCAGCCTTCAGGAAAAAAAAGAAAAAAATAATTTTGCAATCTTAGAATTGGTAAGTCAAAGTATCTACTCCCACTTTGTATGCTTCTATGTATTTTATTTTTATATTTGTACCAAGTTTAGCTTGGATAGAGTTGTTTTTCTTCATAGTAGCTTGTGTGGTACTATGTTTTGGATTTGTGATGAAAACAGTATTGATAACTGTCTTTGTTTAGCCCACGCCTGGGGCTAAACAATAGCTGTTTTTCTCTCACCCAATGTCCCTTCCCCAAGTGAGGAAGAGAATTGAGAAAAGGAGGGAGACTTATAGGTTGAAATTAACCAGATTTAATGAAATGAAGAAATCAATATAAATGACAACACAAAACAGACAAAAGTATACTCATCCACAGTTCACTGGCAAGTAGCTCCAGAAATTACAACAAGGAAGACAGAGAAGGAAGGAGAGTCAAAGAAAGCATAAAGAGGCCCACCTCTTCCCAGCAAACCCTCTCTTTTATAGTGAGCTTGATGTCAATGATATACAATACACCTGTGGACCATCCAGGGCCAGCTGCCCTGGATTTAACTGCTGAGGGCTTTGATCACCATGGCTGGCCACACACTGAAACCAAATCCCAATGAAACCAGGACAATAACACACTAATGTTTTAGGTACTGCTCACACAGCAGGCTCACCTCAGCAGGCTGGAGGTGGGGAAGAAACTGAGAGGGGACACAGCTGGGACAGCTGACCCCAAGTGACCAAAGGGATAAGCCATTCTATGTGTCATCATGCTCAATAATAAAAGCTGGGGAAAGAAGGAGAAGGTGGGGAATATTTGGAGTTATGGTATCTGCCTTCCCAAGCTACCATTAGGAGTGACAAAGTCCTGCTTTCCTGGGGTGGCTGAACACCCGTCTGTCTGCTGATGGGAAGTAGTGAATGAATTCCTTCTTTTGCTTTGCTTGCACAGACAGCTTTTTCTTTACCTATTAAACTGTCTTTATGCGAATCCATGAGTTTTCTCACATTTACTCTTCTGATTTTCTCCCCCATCCTGCAGTAGGGGAGTGACTGACCGACTGTGTTGAGTTTAGGATTTTTTTGTATGTGGTAATTTGGAGTACTTTACATATATATATTTAAGAGATTCACAGAAGAGAGTATTTGTTCTGCTTCTGCCCATGTTATTTTTTTAGCAAGAGCATATATTTTGATATGCAGGATAGTGTTTTTTAATCATCTAGATAGAAATCTTATAAATCTGAGAATATTTTTCTACTATACCCTACTGTAATACTATTTCATCAGAAGTACATTTTTTATTTAGCAACCTACCATTTTAGTATGTCCTGGTTTGGACTAGGACAGACTTTTCAGTTAAGTTTCTTTTACGTGACCACTTTCTGAAGTTGACTACACAGGCTTGTTGCCATGGAAACTAGGGTCCCTGTTGGGTGTCTTTGTCCCACAGAAGAAAGGACCATAAAGTATTGCACCTGCAGGGAGGGGTGAACAGGACAGTTGACCCAAACCTGACCAACGGGGTATTCCATCCCACCCACATGATATATTCAGTTAAAAGCTGAGGGACCAAGAGGGTCGTGCTCTCTTCCCCTGTGGCCGACATCCTGGGAGGACTCTGCCTGTGCTCCTGCCTTCACTCCTGAACCTGGCTCCTGCCTGCTGCCACGTGTGCTTTTGGACTTCCCAACGCCTGTCCTGCAGCAACAGCAGTGGTGTGATCGTCATCTAGGGGAGCTCAGTAGCGGTTTTGTATACAGTTCATTATTTATTAAACTCTTTCTTTTCCTTGTTATTGTTTATTAAAACTGTTTTGACTTTCCAACCTGTAAGTCTCTCTCCCTTTTCTCTTTTCCTTTTCCCCTCTGGGGAAGCAGAAGCTTAATAGAGGGTGTCTGCCGTCCATTTAACTGCCTGCTCAGCCTTAAACAGTGACATAGTAACACTTGAGAAAAAGGAATTCAAAGAATATGTAGCAGATTCACAAGTAATTTTTCTTTAAATGTAAAAAATGTCAAATGATACTGTTGTGGTTTGACCCAGCAGGCAGCTAAATACCATGCAACCGCTCTCTCTCTCTCTCTTCACCCCCTGGGGAATGGGGGAGAGAATCAGAAAGGTAAATGTAAAGGGACTTGCGGGTTGAGATAAAAAAAAAAAAAATAATTAAAATAAAATACAATAATAATAATGATAATAGAATATACAAACAAGTGATGCACAGTGCAACTGCTCACCATGTGATGACCAATGCCCAGTCCATCCCTGGCTAGTGATTGTGGAGGAGAGAAATCCCAAAACCGCAGTCCTGGAAGAGAGAGAACCTGACTTCCCGGCCAACTCTCACCTATATATTGAGCATGACGTTGCATGATACGGAATATCCTATTGGCTAATTTGTATCCATGGCTCTGACTATGCTCCCTCCTAGCTTCTTGTGCACCTGCACACTAACAAAGCATGGGATGTTGAGAAGTCCTTGATTTCCTAGCGACAAGTAAAAACATCAGTTTATTGTCAACATTCTTCTCATGCCAAAATCCCATACTAAATCCCATACTAGCTTAGTATGCTAGCTACTAAGAAAATTAGCTCTCTTGCAGCTGAAACCAGGATAGATACTTAGCATTTATTTTTAAGGTAAAAGAATCAAGCAGAAGAAGGCACTGTTCAGCATGATATAAGAGGTTTAGACCAAGTATAATGGCATGAGTAAGCAAAGGAAAAAATGATGTTAACATTAACAGATGGAAGACTGTCTTCCTTTTATGAGAAACAAACATTCCAAACTGATAGTGATATAAAATTCTGGGCATATCAATGTGCCCTTACAAAATATAATTCCACCAAAATTGAGCAGTAATATACACTATACAGAAAAGTAACATAATCAGGATAATAACTCCTATTTTAAAACTATCCCTTTTTGTAAGGAAAATAATCAGAAAAGTATATAAAACACTTGATAGCTCCAGTTTGATTTTTTTTGTTTGTTTCTTTTTTTTGACACAAATGCAAAAGAAGGTATCAGATACAGGAACAAGACAAATACAGCAGAACAGTCTGGATAATGAAGAGTATTAGTTACAGGAATTATAAACACTGTAAAAGCAAGAAGGTAGTCAGGAACAGTCAACATGGATGTACAAAAAGCCCACCATATTTGATCATTTTAAGGCCTTCTGTGATGACGGTAGTGGTGTAGTCTTGCGTTTCTTCAAGATTGGGCTAGTTAAAGCCATGGGTTAACTCATTTACTCCTGGTCACAGTTATGCTTTAAATAGAAAGTTCGTCTAGTTGAATGGAAGGGACCTTTGGAAGTCCTAATTTCTATGATTCTGTGATTACTAATGTTGTTTTATTTTGATGGTTAAAATTGATACTACTTATATAATTGAAAATATATTATTTTCAGGTAGATAATACCTTCTGGTTCAGCTTTCTGCAAATTGTTCAGGTACTACTGTAACACAGGTACTGAACAGGTTTATTACTATATTATTCTTATCTTCTACACCTTAATGGTTTCTGCAAGCAGATTAATGACTGGATTCATGAGGGATTGGACTGGGCTCCTGGCGGCCCTGACCGTGAAGGAATGGAGCTATGTCCTTGAAATGGTTAAACCTGAGAGTGAAGAGGAATTTAGCAAGAAAACAGGATGTGAGAAAAACAAGATACCGAGTGATACTCCAGCTGCCAACTATGGACTCGTGGCCGGCGCATGACGGCCAATCAGCGGCTGTGGTCGGGCACGTGAACAGTGAGTGCAACCAATCATAAAGCTAGTCAGCTAGAGGGGGGAAGATATAAAAAATGGAGCAAAATAAATGCAGGAGCTCTTTTTGCTTTTGCTCTTGCTTTGCTGCTTGCTTGGAACTATCCTTCTGTCTCCTGTTTTTATTTGACTGCTGTGACAAACATAAAGACAAATGGTGCCCCGTGTGAGGCATGACCGGGGCGTGTGAGGCACAACCGGGGCGTGTAAGGCACAACCAGGGCGTGTGAGGAATGACCGGAGCATTTAGAGGTGCTAAGAGACCGTGGACGATGAGCAGTGATGGCGGTGCCCAACGTAGCTGAGACAGGTGGAGTGAGCCTGAGGTCTGGACCACTGTAACAGACACCTGAAGAGGTGAGCCGCTGGGCACTAATTAACGTGGGTGCTAAAATTTCAGCCGAGGAAAATTCCATACTAACGATACTGATAAGCATACTTGAAAGGAGGGGCATCAAATATGAGGAGAATGCCCTGAGAACATTGCTGGTATGGTGTAAAAAGAGTAATTTGCCAGCTACGGCGCAGACTGCTTTTGAAGTTAGTGCGTGGCAAAGTGCTGGAACGTCTCTCTTTGAAGCTGCCTCAAGGGAGGACAAGATCACCACTGTCGTTGATGATGTGGAGATTAGTTTTAGACTCACTGGAGCAAATGAAGGTGGACAGAGAAGTGAAGGCGGACAGAAAAGCAAAGGCGGCGGCTGAGGCGGCTACAGCTCCTTTCACAGTGTCTTCGCCCTCCACGCCACCAGAGCCCCCCCCACCGCCCAGAGAACAGCAGCGGAACACTGATCCTTCTACCATCCCGTTACCCGAATCTGAGAGTGAGCCACCCTTAATAGACCTTTCTGAAGAGATGGAAGCGGGACATAACTGCTGCAGAGCCCGAGGGTCAGGAAAGTCAGGCGGTAGCGTGGAGGAGTTATCCACGTTGCAGCCAGTCCAGGTTCCTGTGTCTGGCCTGGACCCGGACAGGTTCTGGAGAAAATTAAGAGAGCACGCACTTGCAGACGGTGATTTCGGGGCCGCAGCTGCTATGGGTGGCGGGGTATTGGCTTGCCCAGTATATCGAGGGGACGGAAACGGCCCACCCAAATAGGAGCCATTCAATTGGGAAGTGATTAAGGAGTTAAGAGCTACATGTATGCAACATGGTCTGGGCTCGCCCTATACTCAATCGTTATTGCATAATATTTTTATGGGAGACTTGACAGCCCATGACTGCCACGCGATTGCTCAAGTGATACTGACCCCTATGCAAATGTTGCTTTTTGAGGCAAATTAGAGGCGATTTGCTAACGAACAGGCATTGATGAATTTGGAATATCCACAAGATGATCCCCGTTTTGGGGCCGGGATACCGCAGTTGATGAGAGATCCTCCTATGAATTCTCCCCAATTGCAAGCTCGCTTGCATCCTTTAATCATGCAACAGGGCAAAAATCTGGCCTTCCAGGCCCTGTTGCAGGTCCCAGATAATGGTGCTCCTCAACAGTCTTGGACCACAATAAAACAAGGTCCAGGTGAGGGATACGTGTCGTTTTTAGATAGGTTGAGAGATGCCTTAGAAAAACAAATACAAAATGGGGCTGCTAAAGAAGCGTTGTTACTACAGTTAGCGAAGGACAATGCAAACAAGGATTGCAGGAAAGTTATTGCAGGGATGGCAAATCGTAACCCCACCTTAGCTGAGCTAGTGGATGCTTGCGGAAAAGTAGGAACCACCACGTTTCAGATGGGGCATTTAGCAAAAACATTTGCGGTAGCAATTAAGGTAGCTTATCTTTGTTATACATGTGGGCAAGAAGGTCACTTTAAGAAAAATTGCCCTAAGAAGTCGAAGCTGAGTGGGAGAGGTAACTCTGTTTTGATGTGTCATCGCTGTGGGAAGCTGGGGCATTTTGTGAAGCAGTGCAGGTCTAAGTATAATGCTCAAGGTCAGTTGATAACAAGCAGCTGCAGAGTGCAGGTAAACTGGAGAAAGAACACGGGGGGGAACTGTGTGCTGACACAGATGAATCTTCCCAACCAGTTCCAGGCCTATGCAGTCAACTCGCAGCCCGAACTACAGGGAGCACCAGACTGGATGTTACCACAGAAACCACAATCACAATAGAGAATAGCAGAGTGCATAAGGTTCCATTGAAGGCCGTGGGACCCATTGGAAATCGGTTAAGTTCACTATTACTCGGGCGTTCTAGTGTAACCTTGCAAGGTCTATTTGTTTTACCAGGAGTTATTGATGCAGACTGTATGGGTCAAATTTGTGTGATGGTATGGACTCCTACCCTCCCCTGTGTCAATTTCCGAAGGTAGCCGGATCGTATAGTTGATTCCTTTCTGAGCGCAAGTCACTTGTAAACAGGATAAGGTCAGAGGGGAGGAGGGGTACGGTTTGACAGGAATGCTGTAGATCTTTGGGGCTCAGAGCATACAGAATACCCGCCCAATTTTAACTTGTATACTCATCTTTGCCAAAGGAACCCCCTCGACAATAAAGGTGACCGGGATGATGGATACAGGAGCAGATGTGCCTATCAGGAGATGTGTCCTCAGGAAACTCAGTCAGCCCCCAGAGCCTGAAGTTAGGGACGGGGGGCTGTGTGAACCTCCCGTAATCCAGGAGGAGAGGGTTAGTGACCTGCTGTGCCAGTTGGACACTCACAAGGCTATGGGCCCAGATGGGATTCACCCCAGAGTAATGAAGGAACTGGCAAATGAACTTGCCAAACCACCCTCGATTATCTACCGGCAGTCCTGGTTAACTGGAGAAGTTCCAGCTGACTGGAAATTAGCAAATGTAACGCCCATCTACAAGAAGGGTCGGAAGGATGATCCGGGGAACTATAGACCTGTCAGCCTGACCTCAGTGCCAGGCAAGGTGATGGAACAGATCATCCTGAGTGCCATTACACGGCACATGCAGGACAATGGGGGCATCGGGGACAGCCAACATGGATTCATGAAAGGCAGGTCCTGCTTGACCAACCTGGTCTCCTTCTATGACCAAGTGACCCGCTTAGTAGATGAGGGCAGGGCTGTGGATGTAGTCTATCTAGACTTCAGTAAGGCATTCGACACTGTCTCCCACAGCATCCTCCTAGACAAACTGGCTGCCCGGGGTTTGGATGGGTGGACTCTTCAATGGGTTAAAAACTGTCTGTCTGGCCGAGCCCAGAGAGTGGTGGTGAATGGGGCAAAGTCCAACTGGCGGCCGGTCACTAGCGGTGTCCCCCAAGGCTCAGTTCTGGGGCTGGTGCTGTTCAATATCTTTATAGATGATCTAGACATAGGGATTGAGTGCACCCTCAGCAAATTTGCAGATGACCCCAAGCTGGGTGGGAGTGTCGATCTGCTGGAGGGTAGGAAGACCCTACAGAGGGATCTGGACAGGTTAGATAGATGAGCCGAGACCAATGGCATGAGGTTCAACAAGAACAAGTGCCGGGTCTTACACTTCAGCCACAACAACCCCATGCAGTGCTACAGGATGGGGGAAGAGTGGTTAGAAAGCAGCTTGGCGGAAAGAGACCTGGGGGTGCTGATCGACAGCCGGCTAAACATGAGCCAGCAGTGTGCCCAGGTGGCCAAGAAGGCCAATGGCATCCTGGCCTCTATTAGGAATAGTGTAGCCAGCCGGTCTAGGGAAGTGATCGTCCCCCTGTACTCAGCACTGGTGAGGCCGCATCTTGAGTACTGTGTCCAGTTCTGGGCCCCGCACTTCAAGAAAGATGTTGAGGTGTTGGAGCGAGTCCAAAGGAGGGTGACCAAGCTGGTGAAGGGGCTGGAGGGTCTGACCTATGAGGAACGGCTGAGGGAGCTGGGGTTGTTTAGGCTGGAGAAGAGGAGGCTCCGAGGTGACCTTACTGCAGTCTACAACTACCTGAAGGGAGGTTGTAGTGAAGTGGGAGTTGGCCTCTTCTCCCGGGCAACTAGCGATAGGACAAGAGGACATAACCTCAAGCTTAACCAGGGGAGGTTCAGGTTGGACTTTAGGAAGAATTTCTTTTCAGAAAGGGTTATTAGACATTGGAACAGGGTGCCCAGGGAGGTGGTGGAGTCACCATCTCTGGATGTGTTTAAAAAAAGACTGGACATGGCACTTAGTGCCATGGTCTAGTTGACATGGTGGTGTCAGGGCAACGGTTGGACTCAGTGATCCCACATGTCTAGTGGGGGTCCCCTTAAAAGGATCTGAAAGCAAAAATTACCAAAGGGTTGATTCCTAATTTGTGGGGATAGGGCTTGGCCAAGGTTGCCCAGTAAGAAGGTGTGAGGTCCGTGTATCATAAGCAAATTAAGTCTACTACTGCCTACGCAAAAAGTCATACTAACCATACTAACATATATAAGGCCAGGTAAAAAAAAAAAAAAAAAGTGTCACTACCATAAAGATAGAATGTAACGATGCTGCCTAAGGGTTGATGCAACTGCTAAATTTAGCTGGCTATGTTGCAAAAAGAGCTAACCACACTTCTAGGGTTTTAGAAGCATTAGCCAATGACGTAGATAGTATTCGACATGCTACCTTGCAAAATAGAGCTGCTATAGACTTTTATTATTAGCGCATGGTCATGGGTCATGGGTTCTTAGATGACTGGTTGGGTCACCTAGGATTTGGGGGATGGCTGACAGGATTGATAAAGATGCGACTTATGGGATTGTTTGCAACATCATGCTCATGTTACCGTGTTTGTTTTCTTGTTTGCAAAGGGCCCTGCAACGAATGATAAACACGGCCTTTTTTGTTGAAAAACAAAAAGGGGGAATTGTGGGATTGGACTGGGCTATCGGCGGCCCTGACTGTGAAGGAATGGAGCTATGTCCTTGAAACGGTTAAACCTGAGAGTGAAGAGGAATTTAGCAAGAAAACAGGATGTGAGAAAAACAAGATACCGAGTGATACTCCAGCTGCCAACTATGGACTCGTGGCCGGCGCATGACGGCCAATCAGCGGCTGTGGTTGGGCGCGTGAACAGCGAGTGCAACCAATCATAAAGCTAGTCAGCTAGAGGGGGGAAGATATAAAAAATGGAGCAAAATAAACGCAGGAGCTCTTTTTGCTTTTGCTCTTGCTTTGCTGCCTGCTTGAAACTATCCTTCTGTCTCCTGCTTTTATTTGACCGCTGTGACAAATATAACGACACATTCAGTTGACATGATTCAGTTTCTTATTCATCTTAGCTTAATTTCAGTCAATTCCACAGAAAAAAATAAAAAAAATATTCTAGTAGTCCACAAAATAATTCTTACCTTTTTTTTTAATGTGTCGGAGTGTAAGAATTCCAATTGTTCTTAAATGTTGCAAATTTTGCTTCCTAGCCAATAGCATTGTGTCTGGTTTAGCTATTAATTTGGTATGTGAAACTATCACATCATGATTCTTCACTGGTATTCTATCTATCAGAGTGAACTTGTACTGCTCATAGTGGTTGGTATTATAATCTGCTTGGCCTCTTGAGAGATTCATTGATTCTTTTTCTTTTCCCAGCCTGTTCTCAGATTGTCAGTATTGTTTCTTAATCTAGTTCATATGGATAGTGAAAGTCTCTGTAGTTTAGCTTACTCACACAAAGATATGTGCAGCCAGCCACATAGGAATCCAAGGAGAATTATCTGCTTAGAGCTATAAATCCTCAAATGTAACCTGGTATAATGGAGACACTGAAACAAGCTTTATCTACCTTATTGCGTTATAGCCATTGACACTGAAGTCCCTTTTGTCTTTTCATATCTAAACCAGGGCCCCCATATTTAAGAAAGAGGATTTAAAAATGTCTTTTCACCACAAGCCAACAATTCAAATCACCCATTAAATTTGATGAGAAAAATTAAAACTCTCTGCAGCAGGATGTACAATATAAGTAGGTATTCTGGCTGTGTCTGTCTCCACTTTAGCAAGTAGCACAATAAAATAGGTGGGGATCTGTAAAGCAAAAAGTTATACGGATCTGATATCTATGATGCATACATTTTGGAGAGTCTTTACTCAGGATTATGTGTTACAGCCCCAGTGAAAGTTCTTGAAACAAATCTTTCAGATGATTCTCATCTAAAAGAAATGCAATTTGTTTTCCCCCCACATTAGATTGTTGTTTAAAATTTAAATTTATCTGAAAAAAAACCAAAAAGTTCTGGTTAGATTCCTTCTAAAAAACAAACACGGAAAGGAATACTGTCACTTATGTGATATAGATGATCTCAAAGATTTTAAAGCCAAGTTTGGAACTAAAAATATAAGGTATCAACATTAAAAGTCAAATCAAATACCTTCCACTCAGAACTTTTCACTGAAACTCCTTATTATCTGTTTATACCAGATATAAAGACATTTGAAAATATTCAAATTAGAGGTCAGAGGATGTGTAAGAAAATAAGTTAAACTAATTCACATCCTTTTTAAGGTTCACTTAAATCTTCATTTAATGTATGTATGATAAACATTTGTCTTTGGCTGGATATTTAACAGCTGCATGCATGAGAATAAATGTGTGAAACACTATAGTTGAGCTTAACCTAGTGTTTATTAAAGTATCCTGTATTGGGAATTTTAGGTTTGGGTTTTGTTTTTAGTTTGACTTCTAATATGAATTTTGAACTCAGACTAGAAAGGAAAGATGGGACATCACCTGAAAAAATGGACTTATGGAAGGGGAAATTCATCAGTGCTATGACAACCTTGATGCACTAATATATTCCAGTGTGTCACGGTGGAAGAATCTGAAGTAGAAAGATATATTTTGAAAATGAACAATTTTGGACTGAGAACATTTTTGCATCTTGCATCCCTATCAAAATGTCTTTTAAGTTAATAATGTCAAGGTATTTACTTGAATAGTACGACAAATATTTGACCCTAGATCATGGATCATGATGTATCAAAGAGAATGTATTTTTCTCAGAAACAGAAGAAAAATAGGCTAACTTTCATTCCTATGAAGTTAAGACATAGCTAACATAGTATATACACTTGCATGAAGTTTTCCTTGTTCTTGCTGGAAGAAAAATCCCAAATGCACAAACGGGATTATTCCATAATTTTGTAATTGTAAATTTAACCAAGTATCTCTGCTGTACCAGACTTCTCAATTATATAATAATCAATGGTTATGACAAAATAGTTCAACTAATAAATCCAAGAAAATACATGAACTATAGGATACATGAGAACATAGTAAATCCTATTTGTACTCTGATTTGAAGAAATAGTTGGAAAATATTACATATATGCAATTGTTTTCTTAGTGAACAACCTTCTCATTTTAATTATTCAGTTGCAGTTTTAGATTTATGTAAATAAGAAAAAATGTTACTGCAGATAATAAACCTAAACTATGTCAACACTGGAAGCTGCATGTGCTGTGTGATTACCAAATTACAGAGTTTGCTTCTTCGGAATAAGGAGATTCATTTGAGAACTCTAAAACATTTTCCACGACTTCATGTCAGAGACCCCCAGAAAACAAGGATAAGCAGGGTGATTGTTTCTCACCCCAAACACAATCAAGAGTACTGTGACAGTGTTCACCCAGAGACTAGCTTCTGTGAACACAGCAATGTAGCTACTCAGAAGTGAAGATCTAACTATAATGAATTTACAGCAGATGTAAACAAAAGATCTCAACCTGTTTCTCAGACACTAACATGTACAAGTTCAGTGTTCTTGGGACTTAGTAACATCCAGGAAAGCTTTAAGTAACAGAAACAGCTGACTAGGAAATTCATAGAATCCTGATTCCCCCGGTAGTATCCAATTACTGATTTATTTCAGCTATCTTATTATGTATCTATAGGCAACCAGTTAAAGGACAAGAAAAAGACAAGTTTTAAATAACAAGCCTTGCTTCAGAAATATGATTGATATTTTAATCCAGTAAATAATATAGTTGCATGCTGATGAGACTAACATAGCTAATTTGATGATAAGAAAACAAGAACAGACAGAATCTCATAACCACACATCACAGTACAATGCATACACAGAGTTAACCTTAGTTTCGTACTTGTTTACTCTTTAGCCTGGAGATTTTAATATATTTCCTTTATATTGAGACTCAAGAGAAATAGAAGGCATGGATTTCTTTTCTTTTCTGACGTAACAGTTATTTAGGGGACAGCTATTTGCTTGTTCACTCTTCTACACTCTAACTGGCCTCATTCTGGTACAAACTGATGATGAAGTGCTATAAAGGCTGTTCCTCTGAAAAAAATCTTTTGTACATCAGCTGCACTAAATGTCTGATTATTGAGAAAGATACTCTTTGTGGAAAATCATCACTGTTAACAGCAGGGACGCAGAGGGATAATATAAAGATATTGAGAGTATACTGAGTCCATCAGTGTCCCTGAAATTTGATAAATTGCTATATCTAGAGAAATCCTATAGTACTTGCTGTAACTATTCTTTAACATTGGGGATGTATAATACATAGTTCTTTATATATGAAACTGACAGTAGGAGGTAATGTAGTTTGTCAGATTTTGTAGATTCCTGTTCTCAGATGTTAGAAAAAAACAATAAAGCATCTCTCAATCAGGTCAGTATTTGATAACACTAGCAATTATCCTACTTTATTCTCTAGAAGCAGGCCAGATAAAACCCATCTGTCCATCTTTGGATTGACATTGTACTCATCCGGTATAATTATAATTGTAACAAGAACAGATTACTCAAATCACAAGCCACATATCAGACTGGAGGTATGCACCTTTTGTATAGCTTACTGAAAGCTCTGGGTCTTTCTCCCCTTTAGCTAGCTGGGACACCATAATATGTATAATTGCCAGAACTGAAAGAAAAGAAGCTTTTGTGATGCTATTATCGGCTTTTCTCACAGCACTGTAGGATCACATATGCTATTGCTTTTTGTGCAATATGTTACACTATGCAGTTATATCCTATCATGTAATAGTACAATTCTGTAAAAATAAAGTTATTAATGTCAGCGTGACCGTTGAGGAATCAGTAGTTCATGATAGGAATCACCAGTGTAAAATTGAAAGTTTACTGTATATATTTTTCTCCTTAGTTATTTCTTACATTATGCATTAGTTGTGCTATAAACTAATATGGCATAACTTTTCTGGTCCTACAGGAAATATATCCTGCTGTATTTAATTTTCAGTTTTTACTTAATTTGGAAGTAGATTTACAAAACACTTCTAAACAATGGCTGCTTATCTGTATAAAATATTTCACAGTGATTTCATCAGACTCTAAACAGTGCAAATACACATCTCTTTCAAAGTCAGAGGTTCAATTGTGCTGTCACGAAAATGAATGTCTAGTTGATGGTGAATCTATGGTATATGCTTTGTCCCAACTGCAGGATCTTTTTTATTCAAACATTGTCAAACATATACCAAGTAAGGAAGGCTGAGCCTTGACTGATTGGATAGCTAAACGTTCAAGTGGAAAAATACTTTGAATTTTTGCTTGCCTAGTCATCCTTTTTTATTTGCTTGATTACTTATTTAATTTTGAAGCTTGGCTGTCATAAAAATCATATAAGTTCACTTTCTTTTCCTTTTGATAGGAGAGCAGTGTCAGTATAATTTCCTGGAGAGGAATAAAAGTGCTCAAATTTCAGGAAAAAAATAAGATATTGTTGGAATGTGCATTGGTTGATATATTGAACTGTATGGTGTACAGGTGCCCAGGTGCTGGCAGTGGGGAGCTGCAGTGATGACCTCTGTGAGGAGAGGTTGGGGCTGCCCTGTGCTGGACACAGCTGTTTCCAGCCAGCTCCAACAGACCCACAGCAGTATACAGCTGAGCCCATCAACCAAGCTGTTGGTGCCTCTGGGAAAACATGTTTAAAACACCAGACAACAGTGAGTAGTGAGGAAAACCATTATCAGAAACAACCCTGTGAACACAAAGGTCAGAAAATAAGGAAAGGGAAGAGGTGCTCCTGGTGCTGGAGCAGGTATTCCCCTGCAGTCTGTGGAGAGAACTGTGCTGGAGCAAGACATCCATACTGCAGGCCATGGAGGACCCCACATCAGAGCAGGTGAATATTTCCTGAAGGGACTGCGGTTTTGTGGAGACCCTACGCTGGAGTAGGGAGAAAGTGTGAGGAGGAAGGAGCAGCAGACAGGCACTGTTATGGACTGACCATGAACCCCATTCCCCTTCCCCCCTGTACCGCTCGGAGGGGAAGGGGGAAGAGGTGGGAATGAAGGAGTGAAGCTGAGTCTGGGAAGAAGGGGTGTAGTGAGAGGAAGATGGTGTTTTAATTTTGTCTTTGTTTCCTACCATCCCACACTATTTTAGTTGGCAATAAATTAAATTATTTTTTCCCAAGTCGAGTCTGTTTTGCCTGTGACAGTAACTGGTAAGTGATTTCCCTGTCTTTGTCTTGACCCATGAGATTTTTCATTTCATTTTCTCCACACATCCTATTGGGGAGGGGGAATGAGAGAGCGGCAGAATGGGCACCTAGCAGCCTGTCAAGATCAGCTCACGACAAGAACTATGATTCAAGTTAGAGTAAGAGAAGATAAAATATTGTTTCTTCTTTTAAGATAGTGAAAACTAATGTAAGCATTTTAAAGTGAAATCCCTACAAGATTGGATAGAAGAGTTCCAGAGCATTTTTTTACCTATTAGAGATGAGTACACTTTTATTATTCTCACATTATAGGCAAACAATTAAATGAATATCTAATTTAATTCCCTGTTATCTAATTTTTATTTGATCTTAGTAGTACCATGTTAGTAAGAGTGTATGCTTAGTAAAGGTACTGTCCTTTTTACATAGAAGTAGCTGACAGATATTTCCCATGTTCTTTTCTTTTTGTCCTCATGCTCAGATAAAAAGTAACTATTCACAAAAGTTTTCTGTTGTACCTTGTACACTTCATCTGAAATGCAAGTGTTTTAGCCTAACCCATTTCTATGTAAATCAGTATCTAATTAGATTTCTAGTTTTATTGTAGAAAAAAAAGAAGTAGTGCAAAGGGGAAAAAGTACCCACTAAAAAAAAAAAAAAAAAAAAATAATTAATAAATGAATTCTATAGTCATTAGAGTGAAAATAGTTTAATAATAATTGTATAGGTTATTAAAATGCTGTTTGTCTTTTCTTGGTTTTTGCATATATAAAGCAAACTTGTTCTTTTCTGAGGCTGAGAAGACCAATATGTCAGGAGTTGCGTTATCATCTTCAAGTATGTTAATGTTCTAATTTGTTGATAAAGATTTATGAGAGATGCATGTTATTAATGCATCAGAGATTCCTATGCAATCAGAAATACAACTAAGATGCATATTTAAAGGAAGGAAAAACTAGAGGTATTTAGATTTTTTTTTGAGGTTCACCATTTCTAAGCATTAATCGGCACTTACTAAGCACAGTTTGATGAGTACAAGCATTTGACATCTAAAATTCATGACTGCACTCACACTAGGGCCTTGATTCTGAAGAATACCTGCATCTGTAGATGTACTTGTGTGATTTGGTCTCCCTTCCCCGCCTCAGCTTTATGCTTTGGAGTGTAAATCTGATCCTATGGTTGATGTCACGACATCTTGATATCTTGATATCTTGTTTTACATCTAAGAGTAACTGTAATGCTTCTAATTTGACTGAACAAAGTATAAATTCTTTACATACAATTGGATCATGATGTTTTTACCCTATAATTGATCTACATAAGTCATGGATATAGCTGTAGTAGAGATATACTGATGACACAAAATTTCATTTTTAGAAGAACTCTATACTTCCCTTACTTACTTTTTTAGGATTTAATCTGGATGCAGAGGAATTAGACTGCAAAGAGGGGAGCAGAAAGAAGTAGTCTCAGAAGCCCAGTGTAGCTATGTTTGTCTCCTTCTTCCACCATAAGCCGGAAGACTGCTTCTTTTGCAAACTGGAGGCCTCCTCTCTCATAAACCACACCTCTGTTTTTATGTACTTCCTCGCAATGCTCTGAGTAAGAACTGGGAAAATCTCTGAGAGAGGGAAAAAGATCCTCTTTTAACAAAAACTCTGAATCTTGAGTTTAAGCTATTCTCTTTAAAATATAAAAAAATATGTGAAAAAACTTACCATTGGGGTTTATGTGTGCTGTTTTGTTTAAAATAGCTGAGAATTAGGTTATTGGGCTAGTCTAGGCTTTAAATTTATGGACAGAAGGGAGCACTAGCTTGAAGGCAATGTTGAATTATTTGGGAAACAGTGAAATCATTCATGAAAAATCTGATAGGACAGCTATGTTGAAAATTTGAAGGCAAATTGTTATAATGAGATTTTTCTTGAGAAACAATAAAAATTAGAAGATTTAGAGGGAAGAAGCAGAAATCTGGAAACAAGATTGAGGACAGACAAGAATTGAAGAGGATTAGAGTTTTTTTTGTGAAAAGATATAAGGGAGATGATAGTTTGGTAAAATCCATGGGGAAGATAGGAGCATTGAAGGAATAGGAACAAACAAGAAAATGGGACATATTTGTGAAACTATTAGTTTCATTGGCATGATACTATGATCTCAGAAGACCTTTAGTTACAGGCAACAAATCGGAAAGAAGAAATAGGTTCACAAGGTCATTTGGGTTAGGCATTTTGTAACTGAGAGAATCTAAGCCTTGAGTTAATATATAAAGCCCAGACTCTGTTATTTACCAAATGTCTAATCCATATAATACTGCTGATGTCAAAACTGATTTATCAAAAGGAAGAATTTGACCCAAGAGAGTTCTTAGAGATACTGTGTAAAACAAAGGTGTGTGTATAAAAAAGGTGTGTGTGTAAAATGGTGTACAAAGCCAAACGGTTAGCTGATATTAAATCATGACGACTTTTTTCCTCAACATCATTTTAGATTTGTGGGGTTTTTTTTCCATTCATTGATCAAAATGATGGCACGTTAAAAAATAAAATTTGACTGATTATTCTAATACAATCCCTAAATATGAACTTTCTGTTAATATAACCAGAACAACTCAGTAGTCCTTTGCTGTAGTTTTTGTTTTGGTTTTTTTTTTATATATATTTTTACTTTCACACCTTTATTTTACAGGCATTAGACACTGTAGTGTCATTTTAACCAGGTCCCAGCCATTCTTTTAGACTCCCCAGTAGTAAGTTCGCTGGTTGACATAAATGGGAGAAGAAAATATTAAAAAAAATTAATTGTGAAGATGATGTACGTATTGGTGCTTTAGAATTCTAAGCCAATGGTTTAGTAAACCTTTTAGAAATACGTAATCCCTGTAAACATTCTTTCTGTCTCTCTTGCATTGTGAGAAACTGAGAACACGTGATTATTTTTTCTACATTAAAGAAACGTCATAATAATGTATTATTGTACAAGTATTATTGCATGAGATCAATGTACATTAATTTTATATGGTATAAATATTTAATTTTGATCTTATAATTGCATTAATATATTTATTTAAAATTATAATAAAGTCATAAATTTAACATTATAGTCTGTCAGGTTTTTTAACTGAAATTTTATCAGAACTTCAATTTTGGGATATAGGGTGAAATTATGCGTTATGACAAGCAGTAATCACCCAATTCAGGTTATTCTCTTGTGTTTAAACTGTGTTTCTCATGAGTTTTTCTGGGCCTTTTGTCTAAGTGTGCAACTTCATTTCCTTCAGTTAGGACATCTAGACATGCACCACAGAAAATGCTTTGGAAAAGACCCTGGCTGGAAGACGAAAAGAATCTCTATAGTGAGCTCTGAGAGCTCTGTTGTCTGGATCACAAACTCCACAGAGTACAGAGAATCATCTCTGAACACAGTTCTCTCCTTGATTTTTATTTGCTCCTGGAAAAAGAATAATTAGCTATTTTATCTACCCTGGGCAATTAGCAATTTTTTATCTCTCTATCCTGTAAAGCTGTGTCCACCTCTCATATACTATTTTTATGTTATCTAACTATACGTATACCTTCTGCTTTCTGCATAAGGACGTCTTTATGCTAGCATGGCTGAACGTATTATGCTCTCTGATGAGCTGCATTTCTAAAATAAACATGCACCCTGAAGCAAGCAATGTCTGTTTGTCCTTATTCTACCTCTCTGACTAAAACAACGGCAAAGCATTGCCTCTGGAACTAGGAGAGGCATGAATACGCATCCTCTCATTGCTGTTTTCTTTAACCAGTATGACTGAAGAAAAATCATGAAGGAAAAGAAAAGAGAACTTAAATAAAACAGAAATCTTTCTTACTGAAGAGTTACCTAAGTGTGTGATTTCTGCAGAGACAGGAGTTTATTGATAACACTGTGATATGAGATAACAGGAAAATGAAAGACACTATAAAACTGCATCACAGTAGACTGATAATCAATGACATGAATAAAAATGTACAATGTTGTTCCTACTTATATGTTGAACATGTAGCAAATGGAAGCTTTTAGAAATCAACGAATACTGAACAACGATAAACTGACCAGACATCACTGAGTAAATTTCCTCCATTTTTAGGCAATCATGCAGTAGATTGTTAACTCAGAATGGTTTGGAAATTAATGTTTTCTCTTCCACCACACACTATTAAATATTTCACAGAATCACAGAATGTTAGGGATTGGAAGGGACCTCGAAAGATCATCCAGTCCAATCCCCCTGCCGGAGCAGGATCACCTAGACCGTATCACACAGGAACGCGTCCAGGCAGGTTTTGAATGTCTCCAGAGAAGGAGACTCCACAACCTCTCTGGGCAGCCTGTTCCAGTGTTCAGTTACCCTCACCATAAAGAACTTTTTCCTCATATTTATGTGGAACCTCCTGTGTTCCAGCTTGCACCCATTGCCCCTTGTCCTGTCAAGGGATGTCACTGAGAAGAGCCTGGCTCCATCCTCATGACACTTGCCCTTTACATATTTATAAACATTAATGAGGTCACCCCTCAGTCTCCTCTTCTCTAAGCTAAAGAGACCCAGCTCCCTCAGCCTCTCCTCATAAGGGAGATGTTCCACCCCCGTAATCACCTTCGTGGCTCTGCGCTGGACTCTCTCTAGCAGTTCCCTGTCCTTCTTGAACTGAGGGGCCCAGAACTGGACACAATATTCCAGATGCAGCCTCACCAGGGCAGAGTAGAGGGGGAGGAGAACCTCTCTCGACCTGCTAACCACACCCCTTCTAATACACCCCAGGATGCCATTGGCCTTCTTGGCCACAAGGGCACACTGCTGGCTCATGGTCATCCTGCTGTCCACTAGGATCCCCAGGTCCCTTTCCCCTACGCTGCTCTCCAACAAGTCTGTCCCCAACTTGTACTGGTACATGGGGTTGTTCTTGCCCAGATGCAGGAGTCTACACTTGCCCTTGTTATATTTCATTAAATTTCTCCCCGCCCAACTCTCCAGCCTGTCTAGGTCTCTCTGAATGGCTGCGCAGACTTCCGTTGTGTCAGCCACTTCTCCCAGTTTTGTGTCATCAACGAACTTGCTGACAGTGCACTCTATTCCCTCATCCAAGTCATTAATGAATATATTGAATAGTACTGGTCCCAGTACCGACCCTTGAGGAACTCCGCTAGACACAGGCCTCCGACTGGACTCTGTCCCATTGACCACCACTCTCTGGCTTCTTTCCTTCAGCCAGTTCACAATCCGCCTCACTATCCGATCATCCAGACCACACTTCCTCAGTTTAGCTGCGAGGATGCTGTGGGAGACCGTGTCAAACGCTTTACTGAAATCGAGACAGACCACATCCACAGCTTTACCATCATCTATCCACTGGGTTATGTCCTCATAAAAGGCTATCAAGTTGGTTAAGCATGACTTCCCCTTGGTGAAGCCATGCTGAGTGCCCCTAATGATCCCCCTATCCTTGATGTGCCTAGAGACAGCACCAAGAACAAGTTGTTCCATCACCTTTCCGGGGATGGAGGTGAGGCTGACCGGTCTATAGTTACCCAGGTCCTCCTTCTTGCCCTTCTTGAAGACTGGAGTGACATTTGCTTTCCTCCAGTCCTCAGGCACCTCTCCCGTTGCCCACGACTTAGCAAAGATGATGGAGAGTGGCCTAGCAATGACTTCTGCCAGCTCCCTCAGCACCCACAGGTGCATCCCATCAGGGCTCATGGATTTATGGACGTCCAGGTTACTTAATTGGTCCCTGACCCAGCCCTCATCTACCAAGACAGATTCCTCCTCTATCTTGACTTCTTCTGAGGCCTCAGGGGTCCGGGGCTCCTCAGGACAGCCTCCAGCAGTATAGACAGAGGCAAAGAAGGCATTCAGTAACTCCGCCTTCTTTTTATCCTCTGTCTCCAGGACCCCCACCTCATTCATCAGTGGGCCTACATTGCCTCTAGTGTTGGTTTTACCTGCAATGTATTTGAAGAAGCCCTTTCTGTTGTCCTTGACCTCTCTTGCAAGGTTTAATTCCAAGGAGGCCTTAGCTTTCCTAGTTGCCTCCCTACATCCTCTGACAACACACTTATATTCCTCCCAAGTGGCCAGCCCCTCCTTCCATCATCTCTATACCCTTTTCTTCCACTTGAGTTTGCCCAGCAGTTCCCTGTTTAACCATGCAGGTCTCCTGGTACCCTTTCTTGACTTCCTACCTGCTGGGATGCTCTGATCTTGAGCTCGGAAGAAGCAGTCCTTGAATGCTAACCAACTATCTTGAGCCCCCTTACCTTCTAGTACCCTGTCCCATGGGATTTCCCCTAGCAATTGCTTGAAAAGGCCAAAGTTGGCCCTCCTGAAGTCCAGGGTTGTGATTTTGCTAGCTATTCTGTTCCTGCCACATGAGATCCTGAACTCTACCATCTCATGGTCACTACAACCAAGGCTGCCCTCAACCTTCACCTCTTCAACCAGACCCTCCTTGTTAGTGAGGATAAGATCCAGCAGCGCTCCTCTCCTAGTTGGCTCATCCACCATTTGCATCAGAAAGTTATCATCAATGCACTGGAATAACCTCCTGGACTGAGGATGGCTGGCTGAGTAGGCCTCCCAGCAAATATCAGGGTAGTTGAAATCCCCCATGACAACCAGGCCCTGTAATTGAGTGACTGCTCTCAGCTGCCTGTAGAAGGCCTCATCACCTTCCTCATCCTGATCCGGTAGCCTGTAATAGACACCCACAACAGTATCACCCCTGCCAGCCTGCCCCTTAATTCACACCCACAAACTCTCAACTCGCTCCTGATCCGCCCCGGACAGAACTCAATACATTCTAGTTGCTCACTCACATAAAGAGTGTTGCTGCTTGTCTGCGGCAAGCTCCGTTCGGTTGCTGGCTGGCCTGAGGCTATCCGCACCCCAGGGCCATTGAGCACAGGCACCAATGTGAGGATGCAACAAATGGTGTTTATTTAACTGCGCAACAGCCTTATATAGTCGTCTTGTCCCGTACGAACTCGCGCGATACTTGCACATCCTGCTCCTTTCGCCAAGCCTACCTTTCCGTTACAGCCCGAGCTTTTCCGGTCGCCGTACCCTAATCTACCTACATTTCCTCCTCCCCTTGCTTCAAGTCATGCAAAGTAAAGCGTATCGCTGATTCTGGTGCCTTGCGTCAAAGCGCACGCGTAACTGGCGGACACAACATCCCGCAAAACGGAAGGTTTTCGGTATCAAAGGACACCGAGGACTTGTGTTATTCGCAGTTAAGGCAACAAACATATAGCAAGGTTGTGATGGTGTATCTATAGATAGGGGGAGACAGTACCATGTCTGGTTATGTACCCGAGCCCAGGTTCTCCAGTAGGATTCCCCTGCAGTTCCTGTGATGCAAAGCAAAAGCAAGCTAATCATGAGCGCATTGTTCAATGCTTTTGTTTCACTCAGCAACGGTCGCCACTCCTCATCGTTCTTGGCGCCCCGCCGCTTTACCAGACCCTCTGTACTGTCATGACTCCTCACGTCTGAAGGTCGAGGCTGGTGCTGTTTCGGCTTCCCCCACAGGTACTCCTACAAAACATAAAGCTCGGACAGTGTACATATTACTTCGGGTTGAGGTTTTGTTTTAAATCAGGGCGCAAACAACGTGTAGGGACCACTGTATAACATCATCCCGTTTGATGGCGGCATACCCCCTCCCGTGATGTAGCAGCTCCCAACCTGTTTCCCACTCCGCTGTCCCAGGGAACTGAACCTTGACTGGGGGGCCCACTTCTGGCACCCCTGGACCCCAATGTCGCTCAATTGGGGCACGCTCTTGGTCTCCCCGGGCAAAATGATTTAAAGAATAAAGAGGGTGATGTAAAATGTGAGATTGGTAGTTGACAGGAATTACGTCTGGGAATCCTTCCCCCTCCCCAAGAATCTTAATTCTGTGTTTTAGCATCTGATTAGCGCGCTCTACAATGACCTGCCCAGTAGAATTATACGGAATGCCGTGTTTGAGCGTGATACCCCACTGCTGACACCACTGACGTGTGGTATGAGCAATAAAACAGGGACCATTATCAGTTTTGATCTTGACAGGTAGGCCTAGCCAAGCGATTGCAAGATTCCAATGTAGCTGAATGGCGCGTGCTGTTTGTTTCCGATGCGGGGTGGCCACAATCATCGTACTGTAAGTGTCCACTGTGACTGCCAGCCATGGTTGAGGTCTGAGCTGAGGACATAGGGTGAAGTCTGATTGCCATATGCCGTTAGGCTTCAGTCCACGGGGGCTGACCCCAGCACTCCATAACGGAGAACGCTGACAGTACGGGCAAGTCGCAACAACCTCTCGAGCCTGCGTGAGAGGGATGCCACAGCGTTTTGCGAGCGCTCGTGCTCCGATATGCAGAAAGCCGTGGAGATCTTTGGCTTCAGATAGTGTCCATATCTTATTCGCTGCTTTGTCCGCCATCGCATTGCCTTCTGCAATAAACCCAGGCAAATTAGTATGATTTCTTACATATAAAACATAAAACAATGCAGTTCGGATTTGAATTTCTTGTCACAAAGCTCGCAGCAATGCAAAAACACACTGATTACCTGTATGGTCTATAACAGATCTATCCAATTGCTTTACAATGCCAGCTACATATGCTGAATCAGTAATCAAATTAAAGGGAATGGGGAAATTCTGAAATACTTCTAATACAGCTCGTAATTCTACCATCTGAGAGTGAACCTTTTTTTTTTTTTTTTTTTTTTTTAATAACATAGATTCCCACTTGCTGTCAGAATACCAGACAAGGCCCACCTTACCCGTGTTGCCAGATCCATCCGTAAAAATGGTAATTCCATCCACAGGAGTGTCTGCGCACCACACTCTTGTGGCAATTGGAAGTTCCACACTCAATTTTATAACAGGATGGGAGGGCAAGTGGTAAACAACCTGTCCCAAGAAATTCTCCATAGCTGTTTGCAAAGCAAAGCTATTAGCCATACACCACTCAAAATATTGAGCTGCAATAGGAACGGTTAGTGATGCAGGATCTCTGGCCACAAGCTCCCGACATCGCATCCGTCCTTTGATGAATAATCTGTGCCAATAGCTCTGTAACGAATCTGATCATTCTGAATTCCATTGACCAATTATTGCATACGGAATTTGCCTATCAAACAAAGTGATAATTTGTATTTCCTGATTCAAATCAATACGATGTACAAATTTGGAATGTAGCCTGCTTTCTATTTCTGTAATCAGTTGCTGTACCTCTGCAGTAGTCTGTCGTGGTGCTGTTAAAGTTGTGTCCCCTGCTAACAATTGGAATATAGGCTGCAATTGTGACGACGTAAGCCCCAAGTATGGCCGCAGCCATAACTTGAGCCTTATGTTCCACAGTACCCACTTTTGCACATGCCTTTATCATAGCATTCAAATCTGTTTTTCCAGGTAAAGCTTCAATGATCTTTTGACAATCAGCATTAGCATTATCCCTGTTTGCCACAGGTCCAAGGCTTGGCAGCCGCACAGGTTAACCCCGCATGGAAACACCAGTCCTGCGCTCCCTGCGGTTTGGGCTGTGAGTTAACTGCTTAGGCCTGGAACTGGTTGGGAAGGTTCATTTGTGTCAGCACAAGGTTCCTCCCCATGTTCTTTCTCCAGTTTCCCTGCACTCTGCAGCTGGTTGTTATCAGCTGACCTTGAGCATTATACCGAGACCTGCACAGCTTCACAAAATGCCCCAGCTTCCCACAGCAATGACACATCAAAACAGATTTATCTCTCCCACTGACCTTCAACTTCTTAAGGCAGTTTTTCTTAAAGTGACCTTCCTGCTCGCATGTATAACAGCAATGAACTACCTTAACTGCCGCTGCAAAAGTTTTTGCTAAATGCTCCATCTGAAATGTGGTGGTTCCTACTTTCCCGCAAGCATCCATTAGCTCAGTTAAGGTGGGGTTACGATTTGCCATCCCTGCAACAACTTTCCTGCAGTCCTCACCTGTGTTGTCCTTCGCTAACTGTAGTAACAATGCTTCTTTTACAATTTTCCAATCTAACAGTTGCCAAATATTTCTCCCCTCAGGACCCGCACCCACAATCACTGGATATGCTTGTGGAATTATAACTCCTTCTAATAACGCATCTCGAATGACCCCTTTCCATTTCACTCCTCCCTCACCTCCCCCGCCTTCCCCTGTATACGCAGGCGGACGCTGACCCTCTCCCTCACCTCCCTCATTACCAGATGGACGCAAACCTCCCCCCCCGCCCTGATCTAAAGGTGGAGTAGGGAGTTGTAAAGGAGGTTGAGGTGGCCCTAATACTTGTCCCGAACACAGAGGGGGGTTTTTGGGGAGACATAGTCACGTGTCCCGAGGCATTGGCTGAACGATGCTGCTGCAATTCCGTCTTTAATTCTTCCAGTCGTCTACCAAGCTCTGTCATGTCAAGTTCGTGTCCATTTCGTGATGGTAACGGTCCTTTAAGTCCTTGTGACTCTGGTACTGCTGACTCCATAAATGGCAAATCCGGTAAAGGTGGATACAAAGCAGGTTTACCCTCCTTCTTGTCCTCCTGCTCAGTCTCATCCGTAGAGAGATCAATGAGAGGAGGGGGTTTCAGAGGGGGTTTCGGCCAAGTCTCCTGTTCAGCATCTAAATCAATTAGTCCAAATCGAGTTCATGTTTTAGGGCGCACTACTGGTTCTAATGGATCTGAATCTATTTTACTCGCTCCCCGCTCCTCAGCTTTTTTCGGAGCCGTCCGTATCAACGGTGATAAAGGAGCTGCCACCGGTACAGCCACCAGGGCCGTGGGAGGTTTTGATCCCACAAACAGTGAGGGGGTAGTAGACGTCTGCGGTCCTAAAGCTATAAAAGCTGTATGTGTGACTTCTCTCTCTGCTTTTATTCCTTTTAACGCTTCACTAACCAGCCTCCATGTAGCAGACAATTTAAAGACTTCCTTATCACCACTTGACACCACATCCCAGAGAGAGTCACCAATCTTCTCCCATAAAGGCACTTCAAAGACATCACTAAAGGTTGTAAAATGTCCTTTATCTTTTGCCCAGAACAGTAACTGCTTTAACACAGCTTCATCGTATTTAATTCCTCTCTCAGAGAGTATATGTTGGAGGAGTTTCACCACTGCCACTTCTGTCTTGGTCAGGGTAGACCCCATGTAAACACGCCCGAGACGCATCCCATGTTGCCCGGTCCTCCCGCGCAGCCCGTAGCAGCCGCAAGATAACTCCCCATGTTTTTAATTCTTTGGCAGAACCCGCTGCCATAGCTCGCTCAGCGAGCTTCATCGAGCACCGCTCCCAGGCACTCAACTGTAAACAATCAGCCGGTTCTGCCACCACCCCCTCCTTAACGAGACGGTCCACACACTGGGCTACGTCTTTCGATTTCACAGAAATCTTAAATTCCCTGCCCAGTAACGAAATCACCTTTATCAAGGTTTCCATGGCTCGCGAACCCACTCCGACCGCCTGCGGTCCGCCAGCCCAGCAATCACGTCGGGGTCACCATTTGGTGCCGTTTGTCTGCGGCAAGCTCCGTTCGGTTGCTGGCTGGCCTGAGGCTATTCGCACCCCAGGGCCATTGAGCACAGACACCAATGTGAGGATGCAACAAATGGCGTTTATTTAACTGCGCAACAGCCTTATATAGTCGTCTTGTCCCGTACGAACTCGTGCGATACTTGCACTTCCTGCTCCTTTCGCCACGCCTACCTTTCCGTTACAGCCCGAGCTTTTCCGGTCGCCGTACCCTAATCTACCTATAAAAGAGCAACTCCACCACCTCTCCTTAGTGGCCTGTCTTTCCTGAACAGGACATAGCCATCCATGACCACATTCCAGTCATGCGAGGCGTCCCACCAAGTCTCTGTAATTGCCTCTAAATCATAGCCCCCCGATCGAACACGGATTTCTAACTCCTCCTGTTTATTCCCCATGATGCGTGCATTGGTGTACAGGTATTTCAGGGGCAAGCTGAGCACACCGATTTCACCCCAGGGGGATGGGAGGCCTCCTGGTCTGCCTCAACACTAGAGCGTTGCCCCAGTGGTGCAAGCCCAGCTACTACCCCATCCCCCTTCGAATCTAGTTTAAAGCTCTCTGAATGAGCCCTGTTAATTCCTGTCCCAGAACCCTTTTGCCCCTACGACATAAACCTTTCCCATGTATTACCGTCACGCCTGGTGTCTTATAAAACCAGCCATTATCAAAGAACCCAAAGCCCTGCCTGTAGCACCAGTCTCGTAGCCAGGCATTTATAGAGAGAATCCTACCATTCCATCCCATGTCATCACCCGAAAATGGAAGGAGGGAGGAGAAAACAACTTGTGCTCCAGACTCTTTCACCAACCGTCCTAGGGCCTTGTAGTCTTTCTTCATCCCCCTCAGACTACGGGATGCAGCTTCTTCCCCACCTGTCTGGAAGATCAGCAGGGGGTAGTAGTCTGTGGCCTTCACCAGGTTGGGGAGTTGCCTGGTGATATCCCTGATTCGGGCTCCAGGCAGGCTGCAGACCTCCCTGTGATGGGGGTCAACTCTGCATATTGGGCCCTCAGATCCCTTTAGGAAGGAGTCTCCAACCACTAAAACTCTTCTCTTCTTCCTTGTGGAGGAGGTAGCTATACGCCTGTCAGGTTTTTCTGACTGTGGTGGGACCTTTGATATAGGTTGCCTCTCCACCACATCCCCATTGGACTGGCTGTATTCCACTAGGGCTTCATATCTATTTCTCAGAGGCACCTGTGGAGGCGAGGTAGGCAAGGAGGGCACTCGCCTTTTGCCACGGCCATAGACTTGCCTCCACTCACTCCTTTCCTCTAGGTTATTGTTTTCCACCTGAGAGGGGCAGAGTACAGGGGTCCCTTGATGCTGGGAGCTCTCCGGCAGGTGCTCCCATTTTTGTTGCAGGGAGGGCAGTCTATCCACCAGTCTATCTCCATTTCAGCCTCCCAAATGCTCCTAAGCCTTTCTACTTTGGCTTGAAGCCTTTCAACCTGGCTTTGCAGCTGCGCCGCTAGGCCGAGCAGATCATCTACCTGCTCACAGTGCACACAGCCCCCTGTCACCACAGAGACGCTGTGACATTCCCTGCAGCCTGCGACCTGCACCATCGCCTCCTTCCGTGGGAGCTCTGTCTGGGTTCCCACATCCATTTTGATCTTCTTCCGCTGGGTGGAGACCATTGTTCTTTCACTGAGTTGGGAAATACCTGTTGGTGACACCCCTGGTTCCCAGCTCCTTGGCGCCTTCACAGCTTGGCTGGTTCACAGCTCCTTGGCACCTTCCTCGCCTTGTGCACTGGGAGGGAGTCAGCGCCCTCCCCAATGAGCTGCAAACGGCTGTGGCCTCCCCCGTCCTGGGACACACACAGTCACTGCTGACTCCCCCTCTCCCCTCTGGCCAGGGACTAGTCCCTGCCCACCCAGAGGCTCTTTATCACCCGATCGACGGGGGGTGGTGCTACGCCCCCCCCTCTCCTGATTCGTTGCCGGGAACTTCCGGGTCCAGGGGAAAGCAGCTCAGGGCTGCTGCTCGGGGGGCCCAAAGTATGGAAACCGCCTGCTACAGCCCGATCTCACCTCGCCCCGCCCCGCACTGACCTCAGACGCTGCCGCTGCTGCTGCCGCCGCTGCTGCTGCCGTCGCTGTTACCTCCTCAATTTCTCAATACCCCTATTGAAAACATAAAATCCATAGAAAAAACATTGCAAAGTCACACATATAATGTGATCCACGAGGAGAGCAGAAAAGATAAGGGCATTATCAAAATCTCAGTTCATCTGTATAAAATCCTAAGAACTACATCAATTGAGGATCTGACTCTGAAGTCTATTTCTATTTTGTGCCTACTAATTATTTTTAAAGTGTTCCCCATCTTTTGTAAAACAGCCAAGATGTTGAAACACTTTACGTAAGGGGTTTCAGTTTTTGATCATCTCCAATTTTAGATTAAAGTCTGTAAAAGGTTTACTTGGATCTTCACTGCATCAGATGTTCTCCTCCATTATTTTGACACAGTCTTAAAAGCTTCCTGAGTATTGCTAGCCATTGAAATACACTATCATGACTCTTACAATACTAATTCTCAAGCCTGCCCATGCAAATTCTGTGGACACTGGTGCTGTTACTTTGGTAACTTCCAGATACATTGAATTATAAAGAAATTGATGAGTTATATGGTAAGTTTTGTTAAGGACTTCATCAAAACTCCACTGGGCTTGCAGAAAAGAGCAACAAACTTCACTATTCGTCCCCTGATGTCTTATCGTATAAACTCTAGTCCTAGCTCTAATCAGAGCCCAGACTACATATGACTATTTGGCCTTATCTTTAATCTCAATAAATCCACATGATTAAAAGAAATGTACTTGCACTTTATATAAGTTTTTATATAAGGATGGTGTTTTTTTATATATAAGGTTTTCTTTTCCAATCTACCTTAAATATTCTGTTTTTGCTACACTGGTGTTGACAAATCTGGGCTTGTTTAGTTTGGAAGCACCATACAGAACTGCTGCAAAATACTTGTTGTTGTAGAGTTTCCAAGAGATTTTTCTTTCTCTTTGCATTTCCAAAGCTGTTGAGGGTTACTGAAAAGAACAATGGATAAAAGCAGAGGTAGAGAACACTGACACACATTTCACGAATTGAAATCTACTTAAAAACACCATTCAGATAAGTGAGACCTAGCTTACATCTGCACAGCTTTAACTCGTAAGAGTTAGATTACCAGTTACGTTCTGGTATGTGCTTGGAAAACAAACAAAGCACAGAAAATTGTTATGGGAATGTCTTACTCCAAAGCTCTGGACTACATCTTCTCTGTTCTAATGGTTTAGGTATTCACAGGAAACAAACAAAGCTCAGACAAATGGTTATTTTTTTTTTAATTCTTGTAGTACATTTGAGATGGAGAGCAGAAACCGTTAATGATCCAGGCAACAACCACTAATTAGTATAAACATGGAGAAAGTCAAAGAAATTGGCCTGGGGAAATGTGACAAGCAAGGCCATTGGTGGCTTATCCCAACATCTAAGTTAGAAAGCAATAAAGTGTGAAAGAATAGCTCCTTGAGCCGTGCACCCCATGCATGGATTTCTGACACAGTACAGAAGTGAAATTGTTGCAAGTAGAGACTGGGCCACCAGCCAGGATCCAGGCATGTCAAGTGGTCCATCTAAACTGGCCCAAAGGCACAGAGACAGGGACCTAGACTAGTGTGAGTCTGAAGTGTGTAAGTGTTGTAGAATAGAAACCTTAGCATAAAAATCTTAGCATAAAAATTGCTATCCACCTGCTTTTCTCATCCTATCTAGTAATTAAATTTTATGTCTTGCTATACTTGTCACACTTCATAATGAAATTTTATGTCATTCAGTAGTGGGAGCAATGAGTAACACCTTTAAATTTCCCCATGATACACCCATTATCAGAAAAAATATTCCTTGTAAAAAAGTAGAAATTTGAGCCTTAACACTGAATACATAACCTTCCAAATCGTAAGGGTCAAAACATACCCCTGGAACTCTAACTGTATATTAATGAACAAATTTCTGTTCATTGAGAGTTATACTGTACTTCTGCTTAAGCTATTTCTGGATCTTTGCTGAAATTAGAAAAAAATGAAAATTTGTGTTCCAAAATAGGGACATATTGGAAGGAGTATAACATCTAAATGTAATAGAACTAGCAATAAACTGTTCAAATGTTCAGCTAAACAGAGACAGAAAAATTACAAATAAAGAGGATGCAACATAAGAAAATATATTTCCAGTGTAATAAACAGAAGAAATTGGGTAAATTTCACAACTGATCTTCTCAAAGAGAACAATAGGTACGTTTAATATACTTACAAAATTTTTCCAACCTCCTTATCCTGGCATTCTCCACATTTAAAAATAAAGAAGCTTAGAAAAGTCTTCCTTGTTCCACATTTGCATGGCACTTTCTCATAGAAATGAGATTACGCACTAGCTTGAAGTAGATTCATGTAGTTAATACATTTATCTTTAAAGGATCAGATGGTCCATTTAGTATTTAAAGTACAGTTTTAAAATTTAAATCTTAAATGAATTTCAGTCACCACTATTTGTGTTTTTATAAATATTATTTTAGGTGTAAAATAAATTATATTTAAGTTCTCTATATATATTTGAAAAAAACCCCAAAACCTGTGTATTGTGTTCTGTCTTTCATGTTTCTTTCTTCTCTCTTCCTCTTGTAAATTTTAGAGTATTTAAACAGTGCCTTGTAATCAATTTTTTAACAGCAGTTTTGTTGCATTGCTATTTATTTACTACAAGACAGTATGTCCGTCTTCCATCTTCCAATTTACCTGATTTTTTTTTAAAAAGAAGGAAGAATGGAGAGGTGTTTTTCTTTTAGCACCATTATGCTTTTACCTTCTTTCTTATTAACCTGGTTGAAATTGATTTACCCCAACAATGCTTCTCAAAAAATATGTGTATATTCAATGAGCAGTTTTCAGTATGTACAAGCAAACAGACAAGCTTAGACATAATAAAAGGTGTCATATGAGCACTGGATAAGTAATTTGACAGGAATAAGAGCTCATTTAAGCACTATGATTTTAAAGGAACACTTTGAACTTCACAGAATAAAAGCTCTTTAAAGTATACTATTAAGATCACGATCTTGCTAAGTATTTTTGCTTTTTTGTTTACCTACCTTCGAAAATTTGACCTTGATTGTTTTCTTTGGGCTGCATTCCAAGAAACTCTGAATCAAGTTTTCCTTTTTCTGGCAGCCAAATGAATGGGACATGGAGAGGAAAGAGAATTGTGTTCCAAATGGATGTGCTTTTTCTCTAAGAGAAAAATGAAGATCTCAAAAGTATAAGAAAGGCAGAACACAAAGCTAATTTGTTTTGTCCTTTAAAAGAAAAAGGAAATGGATTAGAAATCCATTTTAAATAAATGTCTCTTCTGCTGTCCCTTCTTTAGTCCTTCATAATGTACTGCTGCAGAGATCATCCATGTCCCTTTTGAATTTTCAAGGAACTTGTTTTCCCTGAACTTTTAGTGATTTTATCACAGCCATAGTCCCTTAGGACAAGTAAGGGAATGTGAAATTCCATTCCACCCATGTGGAGCTCATGGATGCAACAGAGAAGCTCCATAATTATCCGGAAGGGCCTGCCCCTTAGTGTGACTGCTTGGCACTTCTTCTGCAGTATTCCTAGGTTAAGTGTTTTTAGCAGATATCCCCAGAAGTTTGAAGAATTCATGAAGTCTGTCTTTTCAAGCAGACTCCCTTAAGTGAAAGAAGGTATACCAATTACTAAACAATAGGACATTAAATATCCATAGATTGTAAATGGTGTAAATGAAACCAAATTGTATAAATGCCTGACTTCTTGCTCGCCTCCCTTTAAAGGAAGACTACTGAAGGGGGTGTTTCAGAGATCACACTGAAACAAGCTTGAAGAAATAAAGTAAAAAAAGAGAAAACTTTTATTAAACTTATATAATAAAACAAGTGTTTTGAAAGAAAATATACATTAGTTATTTCATTGTAAGGCAAACAAAATGCAACACAGTTGTCAGAAATATCATTGCTCTTGAATTTACTTTGTTGTTTTAAAACAATTATCTTTTGAGGGAAAAGACGTTACTTAGCCTTCTTTTGGGACAGTTTTCTTTCCTTATTTTAGCTGTTAAAATGCTAATTGTTTTTACTTGCTTACTATTTTTGTAGTGGGGCTTTCTGGTCTACTGAAGCTACCATTTACACCTGAGGTTCACTCCTTGCTCCATGAATTTCTCTCTGCATCAGATTCCAAATGAAGCTTCTTCCTGGAAACACTCCACGTTTTATTATGGTTGTCAAATAGAGCTGCAACAACAGAGTTCTAATTTTGGAAAGTCAACATGAAATTCCGCATTCTTATTTTAGTCTGTCATGTTCCTAAACACCTATTCTTCAAAATTTGGGTGTTCACGTCTCCATATATACTTACTAAATCAAATAACTGGGTAAGCAGTTCAATGTAGTAGGAAGGATAGCATGTTAGTAAATGTCAATACTTGGTAAGATTCATTGTTATACTGTTCATCACTTGCTGAGTAGAAATGTTTTATTCTATATTTCTTCTGTGTGCAGACAGTGTAGGCACAGTAAATGATCTGCAAAATATAGATTTTTCTTTTGTCTTGATTGGTTGCTAGAGTGGAAGATTCCTTAGAAAGAAACTTCTAATACTGTACTTGTCAAAGTTCTGTAAAAAACAAAAGAAAAAAATGGAGAGAAAACTAAAACCCTGAGGGACTAGAGCGAAACAGAAAATGGATGAATGAGAAAAGAAAATTATATTTTAAAGCACAGCACAAGTTAGAAGAAAAAAGAAAAAATACCTCAAAGAATGAAAGCTAGAAAATTGAGTGAAAGAGAAAAAGGTATTATTTTTATTAAGACAGAAATATAACATGATGTATGTATCTACTTAAGGTTTGTAGATACAGAACCAGTCTTGAAGCCGGATCATTGTAGCCATTTCTTTGAATATGTATACAACTCTTAAGTTCGGTGTGATTCTGGGTAGGCCTAAAGACAGAAAAATGCATTTGCCTGAAGAACTAGTGAACAAAAGTCCAGTAGTCCAACTAAAATAAAACGTTTTAAATGTGAAGTTTTTCTGCCCAAAAATGAAATGTCAGTTTTCCAGGCCACACAGGCAAGATGATCTTCTTCTTCAGGAGTCTTTACTTGAGTATATTTATTTTCAGCTGACCTTCGACCACTCTTGAGGATTAGCAATGCGTTAAATAATTATGTTCAAGAAAGAACAGGCACAATCAAAAGGGAACACTTAATATTTTCTTCCTACTTGTAATAAATCAAGCAACGAGCAAGTGTAAAGAAAGTCAAAGAAAAGAACACGAAACTCAAAACTCAGTCAAATTTTAAAAATTGAAGGATACTGCCTGAATTTCCCTAATGGTGCTGACTTCCTTTAAGCAGGGATGACAAATGCTGTGGTCTGAGGTAATAAGCACATCTATCTTCTTTTGGTTTAATGGAAACTGAAAGTGTTCTCAGCAATGGGAAGAAGAATATCTCAGAAACAAACAAACAAAAAACCCAAGAAAGAATAAGTGGGAAACATATTTAAAATCACAGTAACAAGCTAGCACAGGTTACAAGATGTCATTCATTTATACCATATTTCAGGCTTATAAATGTGAATACAATGACACCAATCATTTGTTAATGCTAACAGCAACCCTTTTAAAAGTTTATACCTAGATTCAACTGCTGCATATCTAAAAGAAAAAGATGGATTCCACTTAGAAAATGTAGAATAGATTTCAGATTGGATTGTATATAAATTATAAAAAAATCTCATTCCTGTGTATAAGTATTCACAGAAGAGTCCCATAATTGCTGCCACGCTTTTCCAAATCCAAGGAAAAGCTGATATGGCTCAGCATAGCCTGAAGGTTGGAAACCACTGCTCTAGGCAAAAGACATGATGGATGTTCATCTATTAGCTTAGCCTATGTGTATGTGTGCATGCATCAGGCTGTGCCATTTTTAGCTGGGAGAAAAATAAAACATAAAAATTCCAGAGACTTTATTTTTAGTCTAATACTGGAGGGTTAGTTTCTAGGTTTAAAATTATTCAAAATAGTTCTTGTTTGCCAAAGAGGAAAAAATTGGGCTAGATACATATAAATTTACCCTCATCTGAATTCCAGTTAGCAGCAGATTTTTCTTTATTAACATAAAGAAATAAATTATTCTAAAAACTTCATAGTAAAATTACTAATACCCTTCACTTCTAGTGACCTGAATTTAAATTTGTAAATTAGCTTGTTACTATTTATAATTATAAAATTAAGTTATTGTCCTGATTTCACTGGGATGAAATAATAGAATCAGTTTTCTGTTACATTTTGTTTTATTTTGTGGCCAGCCATGGTATGCTGATCAAGGCCATTAGCAGTTTTGTGTTAGCCAGGTGATAAAGCTATGAGGAATGAAAGCCAGGGCAACTGACCCAGGCTGGCCCACAGGTGTATTCTACAACATAAACATCACATTCACTATGAAATGGAAGGTTTGGGGAAGGTGGCTGGTGTTTGCTCTTCTGGTTTTCTTTTTGCCCTCCACATCAATGGTTGCCATCCCTGGAGAGTTTTGCTACTATTATATGGGCTAAGTATAACTTTTTGTATTTTGTATTAGTATTGGTATTGATTTTCTTATTTTATTAAATCTGTTTTTATTTCAACTCATGAATTTCCCTCCTTTTCCAAATCCCTTTTCTTGGCTGGGGAGGAGTCTTGAGTGATAGAACAACTGGTTATTGTTTAGCCCTGGATGCAGGCTAAATGGAGACAGTTATACAGAAAACTTAGAGTTAATTCCTTGGATGAAAACTGAGTAAAAACTACTATTATAGACAGTAAGTCAAAGCAGTCAGGAAGAAGATGAAGCAAAAATCTATCTGTTTTGGTTTTGTATGGACTTAAGTGTCCCTGCTGCAAATGATTAGGAAAGCTTTCAGTAAAAGTTGTGAATTTATGTGAATATTTACAAGTGAGTGAAACAACTCACGCACTTAGTTAAGATTTCACATTTATGTCCAAAGGTAAAGGAAATGTGTGAAGGAAGATGGAATGGCATTGGAAGAGAAATGGGGTTGCTTGTAGACCTGAGACCTTTTTCCCTTGACAAACTGCAAGGAGTTAAGGAAAGCTGCAAAAGAAAAGGGTTTTTTTGTTTGTTTTTGGTTTTGTTTGTTTATCACTTTGGGTTTGATTATTTTAATACCTTTTCTTTTTTTTTTTTCCCCCTGTATATTAGTTACATTCAAATGAAGTTTTAGCTTAGTTTTTATCTGGCAAGTTGAGTGAAAACAATGAATCTGTCCTGTCTTTGACAGATATAGAAAGTACTGGCTAACCTCAGTAAGAAACACATTTCTTCCTGTTAAAGAAAAATCTGAGCACAATTTTAGAAATAGCCACTGTTAAGAATTACTGATAAAAGCCATTAATTACTCATACATGTATCAAACATGCTTGTAAGATATCATCATGTAACAACACTGGTTTTAATTTGAATATATTATTGAGGTTTGTGTGCTTGTCCTTTCTATAAGTAATAAATTCCGGGGGGGGGGAGAAAAACCTTTTTTTCATTTGCAAGGTCTGGATTCTTAAAGTGAAAGCTGATGATTCATTCTTATTTCTTACCAAACATTACCAGATTATATATTTTTTCCTTAACTAAGACTCTTATCTGATAATATGTACAATAATTCCAGATACTAAACTGTCCTATATTACTAAGATTACTGAGGCAATGATTGGTTCCTGTAATATATAAACAATGTATTGCTTTTATTTGTGTTCTATTCATCCTCTGGAAAAAAAAAAAAGAAAACTGTTTTAAAACACTTTTACCTGATTTTTTCAGATAAAAGGAAAAAAATCTACACATATTTGTTCTTGATCATAAGACACAGAATTTCTTCAAATGAACTTAGTCTGCTTTTAGAAAAAGAAACTTTGCAAAAGTTAGATGTTTTAACTCCTTTTTATAGAAATGTACAATAAACCTCTCAGATGTTTAATTATTTCTGCCATGAACCTTTTTACTTACTAATATTTTCTTTCTTATTTCAGTCTTTTGGATCTTGTTATTACAGGCTATGTTAGTACAGTTAATTGTTTACTCATCTCTCAATGAAAAGCCTGTTTTATTAATAACACTTTATGAATTTTACCCTAATGCTTAACTGAAAGAAAGGTCATTTTAAGCATACAGGATTACCTTTCATTTTTTACCAGAAAGATTTAATTCAGTTCATTACATTTAGTTTATCTTTAAAAAAAAAAAAAAAAAAAGAGAGAGCTAAACAACATCAGCATTTTGCTGGTAGATTCAACTCCTAACCAAACATTCTGTGTTTAGAAGTAAAAAAATGATAAATGATATCCTAAAACTGCAAATACAGAAATTACAAGCATGATGTTTTCCTGTATATGAAGAGGTAAAATTCCTTAGCAGGTCAAGAGAGGTTCTCCTCCCCCTCTACTCTGCCCTGGTGAGGCCGCATCTGGAATATTGTGTCCAGTTCTGGGCCCCTCAGTTCAAGAAGGACAGGGAACTGCTAGAGAGAGTCCAGCACAGAGCCACGAAGATGATTAAGGGGGTGGAACATCTCCCTTATGAGGAGAGGCTGAGGGAGCTGGGTCTCTTTAGCTTAGAGGAGACTGAGGGGTGACCTCATTAATGTTTATAAATATGTAAAGGGCAAGTGTCATGAGGATGGAGCCAGGCTCTTCTCAGTGACATCCCTTGACAGGACAAGGGGCAATGGGTGCAAGCTGGGACACAGGAGGTTCCACATAAATATGAGGAAAAAGTTCTTTATGGTGAGGGTGACTGAACACTGGCACAGGCTGCCCAGAGAGGTTGTGGAGTCTCCTTCTCTGGAGACATTCAAAACCCGCCTGGACACGTTCCTGTGTGATATGGTCTAGGCAATCCTGCTCCGGCAGGGGGATTGGACTACATGATCCTTCGAGGTCCCTTCCAATCCCTAACATTCTGTGATAATTTTTCCCTTGAATCAAAAACCTACTTAAAACTGACAGTTGGAAGAAGCTTGAAATAGTCAACTCTCTAGCTGTTTCTTACTCATAGCCTCTACAAATGTCCTGTGGACATACTTTATTGTTCTGTGCATTGTGCACTTGTGTATCTTCTGTATCTGACATTTCGAAAAGCAATGACAGATTAGAAGTGCATTGTAAAATGGTAAGATCTCTGAGCCACTCAATACAGTAAGATCTTATGAATTTCTTCCTTCACACACATGTATGTGCAGGAATCTGAACTTTTCCTGAAGACCATACAGTGAGGTTTTTCTGTATCTTATAATTTAAAAAAAAACCTACTATTTCATGATTTAGTGGGTTTTTTGACCAGCCTTTCTGGTCATTCAATCTTCTTACTGTAAACTGATGTCTTATAGTAAAATTTTTCCTTTCAAGCTTAGTTATTCTCAATAGTGTGTGTGTAAATGCAGTTTCAGTCTAGTTTATGTATCTTTTCTGCATCATGAGTATTCTACATTAGCCTAGTGCAAACCTTGAGGCTGGTAAGGAGGATAATGATGTTCTTGCTGTACCACAACTTAGTTACACAGGTGAACAGCAGCAGGAATTTTGATATCTGTAGAATTTAAAGAAGGTTCTAGAAGTTTTGAGTCTTCCCAGGATATGCAACATGTCAGTGAAGATTTTGATTACCTAAATTTTGAATGCAGTCTTCAGAACTCTTTTTATTCCAAGACTTCAAGTAATGTCTTTAATGAAAAAAAACATATAATCCTTGCCTGACACTTAGGTTACAGGTTTTCATTCTTTTACACTATGTGATAATATTACTACCCTTAGAATAGTAGAATAGTTCAGTTTACCAGGGACATCAGGAGGTCTCAAGTTCAACTTCTTGTGCATGACAGGGTCAGCTCTGAGGTCAGACCAGCTTACACAGATCTTGATCCAGCTGTTTTTTAAGCACCAAGGATGGAGACTTCACAACATCTCTGGGCAGCCTGTTTCACTGCTTGGCTGTCCTCTTAAACTGAAATGAAAGAAACTTTTTCTTTTTCTATTGTACCTTATTCTCCCACCACAGAGCACTGTGAACAGCCTGGCTCCACTGTCTGGCTCCATCATCACCTAGGGGATTAGAGCAATCACTTCTCCAGTCTGAACAATCCCAGCCCCTTCAGCATCTCCTTATAGGACAAGTGCTTTAGTTCCTGACCACACTGCTGACTTTCTGCTGAACTCAATCCGATTAACCAATGCCTTTGATTAACTGGGGGGGCACAAAATTGGACACTGGACTCTAGATATAGTCTCACAAGTGCTGAGAAGAGTATAATCGCTTCCCTTTGACTTCTTAGCCATTCTGCTGTTAGTACAGCTCAAGAGGTGCTTGGCCTTCTGTGCTGCACAGGCACACAGTTGGCTCATGCCCAGCTTGCTGTCTACCATCATCTACAGGTCTTTCTCAGCAGAGCTGTTTTCTTGCTAGTTGGGTCCCAGCCTCTATTACTCCATAGCAGCTCTTTCTTGCCAAGTGCAGGACTTGTCATTTTTCCTTGTTGAGTTTCACAAGCAAAGATAACCAAATTTTGCCTTAAATTATTTATTTCTCTTTCAGTTTATGATCTTTTGTGGATCTGTTTAAGAGAAATCATTAGGCTAATATGCACAGGATTCAGACAGGAAAATGATGCCAGTATCTCTGAGCTGTGACTGCAGCACTATATCTAAGTGAAGGAGTCCTGATGAAAGGAAATTCTCATGAGCTTGATAGCATGGCTTTTCTAAAACAATTACAGAACTCCTGGACCCAAAATAGTAACTGTGCTCTGTACAATGTATACTTGTTCCCCATTTCAGCATCATTCACTCAGCAAGCAGTTCCACAAGTCTTGAAGCATTTTCTCTATGGTCCTGAACAGGCTATCTTGCACTACAAGAAAAATAGGCACTTGTATTTTCTTTATGAACTATACTGGATGGAGGTCAAAGTTTTTCAAGATCAATACACTGAATGAGAGTAAGTAAGACTGAGGAAAAGTATATTATAAAAAGAAAAGCACAAAATGCTAATGAATAAACAGAGGAAGCAAGTGGAGATTCTCAGAAAAGTGAGAGTAAAAATGCAATAATTGTAATTGTCATGCTTCCTGAGTCTGATCAAGACTGAGAAGGAAGTGTTACTCTTATTCTCCAACTTCTCATTTGTACATTCAGGTAGCTGTCTAACAAAATCTATGCTTTTCTGTTCTTTACCATTCTTCTAAAATAGAGAAGAACAGTAGCAGCACCACCCCCATTTAAATGCATAAAAATCTTTTCCAGTTGCCCCCTTAGTTGCTTATATTTAAATGACTCGCAGGTAATCACAATGAATCTCTTAAATATTTAAAAGTAGCTGAAGCAAGTCACTTATAAGCAAGTTCTTTGTATTTGCTGCCCTGAGGAATGAGTTCTTCATGCTGATTGTGGAACTAAATGGCTTTGGGTACTTTTTCCCTTTTTTTATGTATTCATGTTTAAATATATATCTGTCAGGACTCTGTGTGAGAAGCTGTATGTCACTTTATATAACAATATGTATTTTCATGTTTTACCTTTTTCATGATTAAAACTATCTTTAAAATGTTTAAGTTGCCTCTGGCTTTTACTACTCAAAAATTTATCCTGAAAGAGACAGACATACATATGTATGTACATGATTATTTATGGAGAAAAGTGGCTAAAATAGATATGAATATAACCAAATGTTTGAACTTGGAATGAGAAGAATAAATTGAAAGTGGAGAGCAGTTTCTGTTTATGTATCTCCTGAGAGATGCATCAAGGAACAATCAGCTTAAGAGAAAAAACATATCCTTATCCCTACTTGTAATGAAATGCCAATTCCCTTTGATTTGTATGCAGGGGAACATATTGAATAATCTGTAGCTATCTGTAATAGAAAAGTTCAGCACTATCATCAGTTTAGGTTGTGCAAATGTATGCAGACATATTTGTCTGCAAGTGTGTTTATGGATGTGCATACAGTGCCTGTCAATTGTCTGTTAACTAGAACACAAATACCTTACACTGAATGACAGAAGAATATGAGTTAAATAAGAAAGCCTCTCCCTAGAGAATGTTTTGTGAATATTCAGTTTTAATATCAGGACCCATATATCAAGCTATGAGCTCATGCCAGATTCCTGAATGAAATTATACATATATTACATGGACAAATGAATGACCATGCAGCACTTCAATTCTGTCAACATTTTTTTGAGAACAATGATTTTTTTGTTGTTTAAAGCAATGTTTTCATACATAAATAAAATAAACACGTCATGAATGAGAAAAGGCTAGATTGGGTTTCCTGTATTTATTTTTTTTCCTATTCTATTTTTCTTTTATTTCCTAGTATTCAGTGGAAAGTATGTATTTTTTATTTGATTTTATTTTTTTAATAACAGTGACCACCTTCTGCAGTCTTACTAGATTATTAAACCAATAATATCTTAATAAGACAGAGAGCCTACCTTAAACAGTGTGGAGCAAGAATGCTAAAGTGATACTATCACTACAGAGAAGATTTGCTAACATGAGAGGGACATACTGAAGTCAAGGAAATGTTTCCTAGTTAATTATTAAAGAAATGGAAGCAGACAAATGAAATTAATTTTAAATATTTTATGGGATCAGGCAACATCATGACCTTGTGGTCACATATTTTAAAATTTTTTGATAAAAAAATGGAAGCTTCCTATTCAGATCATAGAGATTGTGATTGTTTTTAAAGCCATTTTGGTTGAGTAGCAGCATTTTTCTTCCTTAAATCAGACTTTTATATTTCCTGTAGTTTGTGCTTTGTGGTAAAACTTGCTACTAAATTTGGCTTTAGGCTAGAAAGCACAACATATTCTGTTCTATAAAAATATCTTCTTATGTTCGTGTTTCTTGTGAATTACCAACTCAGATGGCTGACTAGGGTCCTTTATTTCCCTCCCCAGTTTGGGGGGGTTTTTTAGGCTTACTTTTTTTTTGTTAAGTTTGCTTAGTTGCATACTAATTTTTTTGATACAGTATTAAATTTACTCTTCAATTAATCTCCTGTTATCAGAGTTGTCCTGCATATATATATGTAATAAATAAATATGTATAATGTAATACAAAATGTATAGGTATATATTTATCTCCATATAATTAAATATGCTTTTAAGTAAAAAGAAAATGAAACAAAAAATGTAATAAAAACCCCTCTAAAACTACATGTGGTGGTTTTTATACTCAAAACTATATATTTAAATATATAGGGACCTCTAGTGCCAAAAGTTGGCCTTGTTAGTCCATCTTTAACTTCTCAGTAATGTTTACTTTGTCCCCACACACAATTATTTCTTACAGCTTCTGCTTTTTATATTCTTGTCTATCACAGTTTCCAGGTCATCTGTTGTGCTCTACATGGAAGACCAAACTGCAAAACTTTATCTGCTGTATATCTCCTGATGTCTAATGGTGGCTCTCTAATGCAGAGGTCACTGATGGGCTTTCTATTTTCAATCTTTATGGTAGATACCACAGACAAGAAAAAGCAAATGAAATAGTCACCACATATTAGTTAAATCTTAAATAATTAATGTGATATAAGCGAAATTGTAAATACCCTAAATTTTTAAACTTATGCATATGACAATTGAAGTTAGTATTGTTTGTCATAAAATACTGTCACAAATTATGTAAAGCTCAAGATTAAAAACAAAATCTTATTTCTTGCATCTTTGTATAAGTTATTTCTTTCAGCTATTCAGTTACATTTCCCATAGTTAGGTTTTTTTTACACTTTACCAAAGAGAAAGTCTACTTTCTAGTTCAAAAGGTTCAAATTTTCACTGATTTAAATACGCATTTACAGAGACAAGGTCAGTGCAGTCTGCTTTGAAATTAAAATATCAAGTAGTGATGTCCGGAGCTCTCTGGCAGTTCTGTGGGATCTAATTCTACAGGATCTGTATTGGTCAGATGGAAAGCTTAATCCCTTTCCATACAAGTCTGTCCTATTTTGTTGCAGTTTAAGATCAGATGAAAGCATTAAGCATAAAAGGACTTCTGGGAGTGTCGATCTGCTGGGATGGTAGGAAGGCCCTACAGAGGGATCTGGACAGGTTAGATAGATGGGCCGAGACCAACGGCATGAGGTTCAACAAGAACAAGTGCCGGGTCTTACACTACGCTACAGGATGGGGGAAGAGTTGTTAGAAAGCAGGTTGGCTGAAAGAGACCTGGGGGTGCTGATCGACAGCCGGCTAAACATGAGCCAGCAGTGTGCCCAGGTGGCCAAGTAGGCCAATGGCATCCTGGCCTCTATTAGGAATAGTGTAGCCAGCCGGTCTAGGGAAGTGATCGTCCCCCTGTACTCAGCACTGGTGAGGCCGCACCTTGAATCCTATGTCCAGTTCTGGGCCCCGCACTTCAAGAAAGATGTTGAGGTGTTGGAGTGAGTCCAGAGGAGGGTGACCAAGCTGGTGAAGGGTCTGGAGGGTCTGACCTATGAGGAACAGCTGAGGGAGCTGGGGTTGTTTAGCCTGGAGAAGAGGAGGCTCAGAGGTGACCTTATTGCAGTCTACAACTACCTGAAGGGAGGTTGCAGTGGAGTGGGAGTCGGCCTCTTCTCCCAGGCAACTAGCGATAGGACAAGAGGACATGGCCTCAAGCTTCACCAGGGGAGGTTCAGGTTAGACATCAGGAAGCATTTTTTCTCAGAAAGGGTCATTAGACATTGGAATGGGCTGCCCAGGGAGGTGGTGGATTCACCATCTCTGGATGTGTTTAAGAAAAGACTGGACATGGCACTTAGTGGCATGGTCTAGTCGACATGGTGTCAGGGCAATGGTTGGACTCGATGATCCCAGAGGTCTCTTCCAACCTGATTGATTCTGTGACTTAAGTACCAAAACACTTTAATCACAGACTTATGTAATTTTACAGATAGCCTGACTTCCCTTCTCCACGGGGAAGAGGATACAGTCCAGGAGACAAGGTAGGAGGTCAGCATAGTTGTTGCAGCTGCATGCTGTGAGTCCTGCAGCAGAGCCAGGGAGGGGGGGGGGGCGGGGGGGGGGGGGGTGGTGGGTGTGGGTGTGTGTGTATTACTGAATGTCTTCAACATGAAGGAAGAGACCTTCGGCAGCACAAAGCTAGACTCATTATCTACCTTTTGTATAGAGATAGAGAGAACTAAGGAATTGAAGTGAAATTTCTGATCACCAGGTATGAAGAATTCTCTGTAGTGTTGTTTTAAAACTCTGTAAAGAGACACTGAGAATTTAACATTTTGAGTTTTATATAGCTGAAATTTCTGAAGGATATGCAGCCAGAGCATTTCCTATTAGCTGCTCATCTGAGGAAAAAAATATTTTGTTGTTCACGTATGTCCTTGCCTCTGAGAATGAAATTCAGGCATATTAAATACTGGGAACGAAGGATGCATACATATGCATGTGTATGTACTATGTATATGCATGTGTATATACTATGTATATTTATACTATAAAAATATATATGCACAAATATAGACTGGTGTGTTTAAATCCGAGTATATGCATTGTATGCATATATGTCTATATTTATCTATATGTATCTCTATGTATGTATAAATCAATATGATTTTCCAGTACTTCAAAACAGCTTATGAAACAGTAACAATTTTCCTGTTTCTAATAAATTGCTATTCATCCCCCAGAAGATGGGAAAAAAATAATGGAACATCTTTTCTATTTTCTGTCTGGCTGCAGTTTAACCTGAAGTGGGGTTAACAAGGAGAAGAATTTACATATTGATGCTCATGGTCTTAACTGCCCAGACAAATGAGGCTGGGAGAGTCTGTGCAGACTACAAGCTACAATTTCAATCTTTCAGAATATGTTTTGATTTTATAAATCTGCCTCTACACAGCTTTATCTCAAGCACTGGACCATGTAAGAAATCCTTTATACTCAATGCTTCCAAAATACAACCGTTTAACTTTTCCCTCCTTTTTTTTTTATTGAAGTGTATGCAAAGCAAGTATTTTGAAGAGTTGACCTGAACATATGTTGTGAAGTAGAATGTAAATCTTAATGTTGAATTTAGAAAACCTACCACTCCAAAGAAACCACTGTGTGTGTAACAATGTCCAGGATAATGCGCTCACCTACGTTCTAGAATTAGCCCAGCCATGAGAGGCAGAACAAGATAATTATATCTTTTTTAATTATACTAACATAATTACAACAAACTGAAGCACGTAGCAATCTTGGATACAGTGTTTGTATTATGCCATAGACATAATTACTATTTAGTAGTACTTCACCACAGTCTCAGAACAAGAAACCAAAAGTAATTTCTGAAAGCTGTTAGAAGTTTGGGCACAGTTAAAACACCTAGAAATTCATGTCTAGACTCTCCTAGTACACAGCTGGATCCCTGAACAGATGTACGAAAGCACTGAGGACTCTTACTTTACAGGGGCTGCAAACCACACCAGAAGTGCAACCAATCCCAATGACATATCAGTTCTGATTCTACCAGAAATACTAAACTATGAAAATAAATCGATCGTCTACTTTCCACCTATTTACAATGACTTTATACTAATAATACAAACAGTTCCCTGGAGCTGTTCATTGTATATATTTCATGGATGAAAACCATGGAACAAGTTATCTTTGAATTTCAAAATGTCTTCCAATTTAGGTCCCTATTCATTTCTTGACCAAGTAAGTGAAGTGTGAGGTAAAAAAAAGGATTAATATAGGATATTTTAATTTATAAATGAAAGACCACAAGAAAGCTTCAAGGTGCTAGTAACAGTTAGTCAGGACAGAGATGAGGATTATTTGGCTATGTAGGGGCAAAGACACCATCATAGAGACTCTAAATATGTGTTTGCTTTGATAATATCATAGCAAGTCTAAAGAATTTTCGAACAGGGAATTTCTTTTATGTTATTTCCTGATGTATGGATAAAGGCTATGAGCTGAAACTATCAAATATTTTTCTTGTAACACAGACAGGATTTAGGCAAGGTCTTTGGGGGTGAAAGTAACATTAATGTAATTCACAGCAATAATTTGCCCTAATGACATTTAGAGTTATATTCCAAAACTTAAGCAGATGGAGAAGAAATTATTTTAAAATTTGGCATGGGTAAGGAAGATTAGGAACTATCTTCAAATTACCGAACCTATAAACTTGGTTTTACCAAGCCTTAGAGGTTAAAGAGGTTAAGTTTGAATCTATGTAGAATTTTAAACTTTAGTTTTGTGTAAAGAAATAAGAGTTTGGAAACTCTTATGTTCTTTGTAAAGGAGTACAAGTCAGACAATAATGTAGCTGAAGTAAATGTGCTGGTGATGTTATATACTTTATATGCATTAGATACACTGAAGGGAAATTCAAATTGTAACTGTTCAGCAGTGGTAATTTGTGACCAAGGAATGATCTGTCATGGAGGGCATAAAAGCCCAACTGCAGAAGGGGTTAAACTGTCTGGAAGCAGGGATGCCAGAGACAGAATGATTCCCTGTAAGGGAGTGAAGTTTTCCTTGGTGGCAATATAAGAAATAGCCGCAGCTTTGTCTGGTGGAAATCCTGGAATGGAAGCTCTCAAGGGCCACAGAGCTGGTGCTGGGGAAATGAACCCAACCCCCTAGAGCCAAGGCACTCCATGACCATGCTCACAGGATTGGAGCTGGTGCAAGTGTGGATGAGGAATCTGTTCTTGATTCATCTTTGCAGACTCCTCGTAGAACAACTTATGGTGGTAAAACTGTCCGATGCACTGTTCATTAACAATTTTTTTTTCAATACTTAAGCACAAATGTGTTTAATTCACCTCAAGGGGTACAATAAAAATTTCCCATCAATACCAGGTTTTGAAAAACAAATGTACTACGTAACAAAAAAGATACAATTTTGATCTTCAAAAGGGATATCAGTAATAACATCCCATGGGAGTAGTTTTGGCATTTTTATTGATGTGATTGTGTTACAATGACAGTGTCCTCTAATATAAGAGGGGAGTCTCTCATTCAGTGAACCCAGCTTTCAAAGATATTTTATAATACAGTGTCACTATGTCAGTTAACTAATCTAATGATTTTTTTAATCTAAGAAATCACCTATTAAAATATGTTATAATATTAAAATACCTGTGTCCAAAAGTTTTACTGAAAGCTTTTATTTCTAGACCATAGTTAAACTGTATGAAAGAACAATAATCTGAACTGTATAGCAGTATATATAAAAGGTGACAAAACTGAACATATTTTTTGTAGTCTATCCACACTGTTCTTACAATTTATCTTTGTCATGACTGCTCTAAATACAGCTGAACTGACCACAAGGAAAGTAGTATATGTGAATATAGATATGTGTATAGCTGACACTCTTTAAACTTAGTGCATCATCTGTAATGATGAACTGCACCTGAATTACAAACGAAGCATTCCCTTGCATTTCCATAATACTATATTACTATTTATACTATGCAGGGGGGTTGGTTAGTTGCTCAGCATTACTCTCTTTGAATAGATGGCAATATTTCTTAGTTCATATTAATTTTTTTTAATTCCACTCACTGTTTTAAAATTAATTTTAATCATCTTAAATAATGCTGTCAAATGTGGCTCTAATTCAAATCCACTGAAGTAAATGGGAAGGTTCTATAGTTATTGTTTTATACTAGTGCTACTTGATCTAGATCATTTATGTTTTTTTTACTTTTTCCCATAGGTACAGTACAACATTGGCAGATACAACTTAAGTGAAAGTGAAATAATTTATATATAAAATAAAATATAACTAGTAATAATATAACATAATGTAACATAATTTAACATAACATAATATAACAGCATAAAATATCATAATATAAATATATTCTCAAGACTTTGTGGGAATGTGTTTTGCAGGTCTACACAAGGAAAGGTTTGTTTTGAACTATTGCATCTCTCCATAAAACAGAGAAATTAAATGTTGATTTCTAGTATTAAGAACAAGAAGACTTTTAAATCAGTGTTCAAGGAGTAAAGAGTGGGAAATGAGCAATGTCATGCACTGCTTTTACCTGTAATAGATTATCACTAACAACTGTCATCATCTCTTCTTGTCTATAGATTTTGGTGAAGATCCTCAGATACGGTTTTAGGATCATTAATATTGAATCTGTGCGTGAATGGTTCATAGACTGATATGAATTTGATCTCAGTCTGTTGTGGTCACATAGCTGCATTTCTATTGTATTACAACATTTGGAAGTTAAAGAAGTTTTTCACTAGCTGTAAGAAGACAGAAAATGCAAGGTAGCATTAGCAGGAGTAGAGCATACTGATAATAGCTGTTTCAACATCAAACCTTCCTCTTAACACATCACGCTTTATTAAACAACTTTGAACTAACAAGGGTTAGTTGATGCTGAATTAGTGCTCTGTGTAACCTAGCACTGGGATCCCAGTGTCAGATTTTCACTGTTATCAAGCCATAGCCTAATAGATAACATTTAATATTTTTTTTTTCTGACAAGAAAGCTGATCTGATATTCTGTTCCACATTCAACATTAGCCCTTTTCCATCTGCTACAGAATGCCTCCTGTATATGTAAAATCATCATAGACAACCAGATCACATTTTCAGTCATTGCCACTTAACACATTATTTCAAATATATACTTCAAGTAACTGCGTTTCAACAGTACACTTCACATATTTCAACTTACACTTCAAGCAACCATTCCAAAGCTCCTAAATATTTTGGCATTTTTAATATCACAAATCTGTACCTCCTAATTCTTTCACCAGATGAGGAAGTTTTAATGAATTGTGTGCAATATTTATTCACTTTGATTATGTGTAGGAAACTTTTATTGTAATATTGACAATGGGTAATTGTTGCTGTAATAGTCCATGTTTTAAACTGGACTATTTATTCAGTATGTTTTCAAAATTCAGCTAATTACTCTTGCCTATTTGTTTCGACAAGAAGAGGTATATTTTTTAAAATTTATATCTGTGATAAAAAACTGTACTTGCTGATCTCACTTCCTTACTTTGACTTATCTTTTTCTGACTTCTGTAGGTACTGTATTCACCAGCTACAAAGGGAGGCAAAGAAGCCTACACATAAAATGTGTAAATCTAGGCAACAACTTCTTTTCATAGGTTTTTGACAAACTCAATTTGACTACAGAAAACTTGATCCCATTGAAATAAATGAGTTTTTCTTTTGATCCTAATGAGGATAAAGAATGCATCCAGAAATATGGATCTTTACTAACCTCTTTTTTCCTAAGTTGCTCTCATTGCTTTGTTATTGACTTTTGTTTTCATATAAATCATTTGCCACAAGAAAAGAGAAAGAAACAATAAAACTCCTCTCCTCTTCTTAGTCTCAACTTCCCTTGTTTTCACCACACATTATACTCAGTCTCACCTTGGTGAGGTGAAGTGGTGGTGCAGGAGGTTGAGGTCTTAGAGTAGAGGTTTCCTTCTGCTACTCCTCACTTGTTTTCTTCTGCTGTTTCTTACTACTTATTGCTCCTCTGCTCCAGTGTGGGTCACCCATGGGCTTCAGTCCCTCAGAGGCATCCCTGCTCCAGCATGCAGGGATGGCACAAGGTGGCTCATGTCCTCCTTCCATACAGAACACCCTGCAGCTCTTGCTACTGAAACCCTTTTTATGTCAATGTTGTCATTGTAGGCTATTTTCAACTGCTTAATAACCTGGTGCAACATAATCACATCATTCTTTTGGGAGGAAAAGAAAAGGAAACCACAAGCTAGGTCTTTATTGTATTCTGGAGCACTGATGCTTTGAAAATACAATTAATCAAACTGCTCAAGAAAAAACGATTTGTTGGGTTGAGTTATATTTACATAATTTGTTTTTCTACATAAAATGTAGAGAGTTACTTAACATATATTTTTCCTTCACATTATAGGCTACTGAAATCCTAAGAAAATTTTTATATCTGTCAGCCTTGAAAAAAATGAAGAAAAAAATGCATAGAATGTATGTATGTTTGTGTAAACACACACCTGTTCTCACAATCCTGTTTAATAGAAGATAAAATTATTTATATATTCTTTGGGGTATATAAATACTTTTAAGAGAACCATGCAAAAGCAGACATGTTTTTTACTTAAGGCCGCAGAACTCCAAACCACACGAAGAATGTGGTTAGACTAATTGAGACCTCTGACAGATGTGCAGTAGTGGATTAAAATTGAACAGCTGAGACTGTTGCTGCCCTTAGCACTCCTCCATGCCCTCCTGACCAGTGTTGCCTCCCTGAAGGCAAGGATGTCTTATTTGCATGTGAATAAGTAGAACTACTACAGCCTTCATCTGCTATCTTACTCTAGTTTTGTTTAACTTCTGCATAACAGATTGGAAACTGAGGTAAGGTGGGGGCTCATTTGTGAGTGGATCAGACGTATCTACCTCGGGGGCAATTATGTTTGTCAGTGAGACGGGAAAGATGAGTGGGGGTAGTAGGAGCTGCAGCTGATTGATTTATATCTGCTATTTCATGTCTGTTAAGAGCCCTGAGAGGAAGGATATCTTCTTGGATGACTTTACTTCCTTCCATCTTTCCTCCATGTTCTTAATTTCTCTATTTATCACACAGTTATTGCTCCTATTCTGCCTGGTGTAGATCTTTGTAATTAGAATATTTTTTAGTTTGTGAGATATTTAACACTTTCTGGTTGATCAAAACAGAAAATAATTGAAATGTAATGTATTTAGAAATTAAGAGGGTATCTGTGGTGGCAGATCTGATTCTTGTTCATGATATTAACAATCAAAAATTCTCAAGACAAGACTGAAATATAATTCAGTAAATTGTTCTGAAGAAACTGGGGATTTAAATAGTGAGAAACGTTAACAAATACACTTTTATTTCATATAATGGCTAGTACACGTTATGATACCATCCCCCCTCAAATGCACTTTGTACTTAGTTGAACATTACACAAGTTTAGCAGTTCACCATATACAAGACACTGAGCTTAGTTTCCTGGACTGCATACAGTATTAGTAACATTTTCAACATAGAACTTTTCTTTATAAAAACCTGAACAGACAGAATAGAATCCTCCTGATTCTCAAAAGAAAGCAGAGGCTGCATTTCTAAAATGCTGTGTAATTCCTACTCAGAACCACTCCTGAACAGTAAGGGTGATTTAATTATCTAAATAGTAATTAGGAAATTAAATGGAGTTGAAAGCTTACATTCCTTTGAGGCCTGGGACTTGGCAAATATGGAAAAAAAGAAAATGGAGTCTGCCCTGATCATCTTTAGTATGTAGTAGCATATAACTTCAGAAGAAAGGGGCTTTTTTCCCCCAAGATAATTAAGGGTGTATATTTTACTTCTGCTGGCATGAAAAAAATATATGTTCCATATAATTGCAGGTAAGCTTGAAGACTGAAGCTGGTAAAAGGGACTTCAATTTTTATAATCATAAGCAAACACCAAAATGTTGTTCACATATACCTTAAACTCCAGCTCCATTAAAACCAGTTACTTATCCTGTGTACTGTATATTGGATCATCTATACTTGAATTACATTTATTTGCACAAGAGGAAGTAAGGAAGAATCCTATTTAGGAAGAATCTTAAATAGTTAGGACAAAAGACCATAAGACAGCCAGAGATTCATAATAAACGTATCTATGATAGTGAAGATAATGACACACAAAAAAACCTTTAATTTATATGGAATGCATTGTCTGCAATATATGGAAACAGAAATATAATTTTGAAATTTCATCAGCCCATAATTTAAGTAAGGAAGGCTGTTATTTGTAGCATTTCTAGAATACTTCAGCAACTATTAATTAAGATTATTAAACTACTTATTAAATAGTGCTTATTTGCCAACTAGCAATTTAAATATAATTGTTATTTTATAATACAAACATATATCAATAATTTAAAAGTTTTCTCACAGGCTTGCTACTGCAGTGTTATAATTAAATCTAATATTTGAATGTGTTCCAACAGAATTACACCATTAAAAAAGTTTCTATATTTTGTGTGATGCCTTTTGAAAAAGGTCATTTATTTCCATTGCCAAAATTTTGTGTGCTGAGAAAATGGTGATCACAACATGTAACCTAAACCTAATGTATCCTAATTAATCAAAGCTAAATGACCTGCTTGGAGCACCTTCTCCACCAATGACTCTTGAAAGGTCTCAGTCATCTTCAGGACAAGACGGTGTTCTTGAATGCTGAGTAGGAGTCACTGAAGATAAAACCAGGAAATGTTAAGTGTTTTGCACTGTGCGTTTGGGACACTTCACTGGGATTCTGACAGCTGATTTTGGATGGAGAAACATAAATGCTTGGGATTCATCATTCTCAATGGCTGGAGGATGAAGAAGCAGTAGCTGAAATGAGAGCAGCTATTTGGCATCATAGCCTAGTGTCAAAACATGCACCCAGGCAGGGGAGAGGAGAGTTTAATTTCCTCTTCACTTCCATATCTCTTGTATCCCAAACAGACAAATTATAGACTATGCTAAACTCAGGCCCATTTTTTAATCTCGCTGTAGAAGCTAGATTTGGCAGTGCAGAACACAACCATATCAAAAAATGTCTGTACTGGGTGCACATGGCAAAGTTGTAGCAGGGGGACAGGGGGGTTGTGCTCTACAGATGTCTCTATAAGAAGAGGTCAGGGGCTGCACTGTGCTGATTTCAGTCTGTTCCAGCCAGCTCTGCAATAGACCCCCCAGAAGACACAGCTGATCCTGTCTGTGAAGCTGATGGTGCTTCTGGGAAAACATGTTTAAGAGCGAGCAAAATTCCACATAGGCAGTGAGCAGTGATAAAAAAAGTGTATGAAACAATCCTGCAGACACCAACATCAGAGAACAAGGAAGGAGATGAAGAGATTCAGGTGCTGGAGCAGAGATTCCCCTGCAGCCTGGTGAGAGAAGCATGCCAGAACCGACATCCACGCTGCAGTCCATGGAGGAACCCCACACTGGAGCAGGTGGATATTTCCTGAAGGGAAGGCCATGGAGCACCCATACAGGCACAGGACAAAAGTGTGAGGAGAAAAGAGTGGCAGAGAGGAACTGTTATGGACTGACTATGAATGCCCCATTCCCCTTCCTCCCATGTCATTCAGTTTGGGAGAGAAGGGAGAGGCATTAGGAATGAAGGAGTGATGCTAATTGGTAAGTGATCTCCTTGTCTTTATCTCATGCTACAAGGTTGTTTTTAATCTTATTTTCTTCTCCACTCACACCCCCTCTCCCTTCAAGAGCAACTGGATTGGCAGCTGGGAGTAATACTTTTTCTTTCATAGAAGAAAACCAGTGGAAGACAGGGAGAAATTAAGGAGATTTGCAATACGGAGCTGAAACTCTGTGTTGGACAGACTACTGGAATTAGAGGACGGAGAGTTTAAGGTACTTTTTTTTTTCCAAAGAAGAATGTTCTTCTAAGAAGCTCTTCTAGCTTCAATGTAACAGCACCTCTACTAGATGTCATGGTGCTCTATGTTTCTTCCTGAAATTGACAGATAGAGAACTTCATTTCTTTTGCTTTCTTGAATGAGTCTGAGAGGTTTTAATTCCAAGAGAATTAAAAGTTTCTTCCAGGGGAATTCCCAGAAAGAGCTGAAAACAACGATGTCAAGATATCTGATCCCTTTCTTTAGTATTGCAGAGTTTCACAAAGAAAACACAGCGTAAGACTTCTACAGAAAAGTCTTTCCTGCGAGGTTGTGGGTTTTTTTTCACCATTTCTCTTCAGACATAGTTCCATCCATATGGGATAAGACCTATTTTAAGAAGTGAGAAGCTATTGATGGTGAAAGATTGTTGCAAAATGTAGAAGTATAACTTTCACTCTCTGGATTTATAAATAAGCACCTTTTTTTTTCATACATCTCTTCATCTCTTTGCTAATAGTTTGTGAACTCATTGGCCAATTCCTCCCAAATTTTTCAGAAAAGTAGAGATTTCTATTTAAGTTCTGACAATCTCCATAAGAACAAGAAACAGAACTGATCCTCATAGGCTGTCATTAGCAGTAACTGACAGAATATATATATATATATAAAATATATATATGTATTATATATAATAGCTTCACTTGATTTGAGCTACTTAAATTGTCACAGAGCTGATGAGAAAGCTCCTGATTAATTCCACGAGACCAATTCTATAGCTCAGCAGTTTCTTCTGAAAGGAGATCAGGTTTGATTGAAACCTGAGATTTGCTTACTCTTACTCCGGAAAAAAGCAGTTCTGAGTTTAAGGACCATGTTGTAAAAATGAAATTCCACTAAAAATGATGGATTTCAGAAGATCATCAGAAATGCAGCTGTGAAAACAAGACTAATTAAGCACCTTGCCTTAGAATAGCCAACAGTTTTATACATGGAAATGGATTATATGCTTTTTTTTAAAAAAATTCCTGTATACACAAAAAGGATTTACAGCTAAAGTTTGTACATCGTCCTCATGGCTCAGTTTTACAAATCTACTCTTCTGCTTATTAATTCCAACAGAGCAATTAAGTGTATACAAAATAGGTGCTACTCTCTAGTCTTTACATAATTCATGGAGATACTAGAGAACCCCAATGTTTTAAATTGGAAATATTGATTAAACAATGCATTGAACTTTAGTCCAGGATAGTTTTGAAAGGTTAAACCATCAGATCAGAAGCTCCAATAAAGAAATTTTGCATAATCTAAATTAAAATATCATAAAATATGTACAAACCTATGTAAAATTCATACTTGGAGAGTGCTTTTAAATAGTTCTTAATCAAAGAATTAATTAACTGGGGTTATGCAAGCGTCTGTGCTGGGAGAACAAATATACAAGGGAGAGTTTCGTTCAGTATCTAAATGATGAAATGGAGAATAAGATTATTAAGTTTGCAGATGATAACAGTCTGGGAGGAAAAACAAACACATTAGAGGAAAGGATTAGAATTTAATATTATCCTCATAAATGGAAGATATATGCTTAAAACTGTTATGCTATACTAGGGAAGGCACCCCAATGGACTTCTTGTTTGTGAACAGAGAAGGACTTGTAGGTGATGTGATAGTTGGAGGCCATCTTGGGCATAGTGATCATGAAAGAGTTTTCGATTCTTGGAGAAGTAAGGAAGGGGGTCAGCAGGACTGCTACCTTGGACTTCCAAATGGCAGACTTTGCCCTGTTTAGGAGCCTGGTTGACAGAGTCCTTTGGGAGACAGTCCCTTGGAAAGGACAAAGGGTTCCAGGAAGGCTGAGCATACTTCAAGAAAGAAATCTTATAGGCACAGGAGCAGGCCATCCCCATGTGTCAAAAGATGAGCCAGAGGGGAAGACGACAGGCCTGGCGGAACAGAGAGCTTTGGCTCGAACTCAGGAAAAAAAAAGGAGTTTAGGACCTTAGGAAGAAGGTGCAGGTGACTCAGCAGGACTACAACGATGTCGTGAGGCTACACAGGGAGAAAATCAGAAGGGCCAAAGCCCAACTAGAACTTAATCTGGCAACTGCTGTAAAAGGCAATAAAAATGTTTCTATAAATACATCAGCAACAAGAGGAGGACCAAGGAGAATCTCCATCCTTTATTTGATGTGGGGGGAAACATACTAACAAAGGCTGAAGAAAAGGCTGAAGTGCTTAATGCCTTCTCTGCCTCAGTCTTTAATAGTAAGACCGGCTGTTCTCTGGGTACCCAGCCACCTGAGCTGGAGGACAGGGACAGGAATCGGAATGAAGCCCCCATAATCCATGAGAAAATGGTTAGTGACCTGCTACGCCACTTAGACACACACAAGACCATGGGGACGGACAGGATTAGACCAAGGGTACTGAGAGAGTTGGCAGAAGTGCTCACCAAGTCACTTTCCATCATTTATCAGCAGTCCTGGCTAAACAGGGAGGTCCCAGGTGACCGGAAGTTAGCAAATGTGATGCCCGTCTACAAGAAGGACCAGAAGGAGGATCTGGGGAACTACAGGCCTGTCAGTCTGACCTTGGTGCCAGGGAAGATCATGGAGCAGATCATCTTGAGTGCCATCACACGGCACGTACAGGACACCCAGGCGATCAGGCCCAGTCATCGTGGGTTTATGAAAGGCAGGTCCTGCTTGACTAAGCTGATCTCCTTCTATGACAAGATGACCCGCTTACTAGGTGAAGGAAGGCCTGTGTATGCTGTCTACCTAGACTTTAGTAAAGCCTTTGACACCATCTCCCACAGCATTCTCTTGGAGAAAATGACTACTTATGGCTTGGATGGGAGTATGCTTCGCTGGGTAAAAAACTGGTTGGATGGCTGGGCCCAGAGAATTGTGGTGAATGGAGTTAAATCCAGTTGGCAGCTGGTCAAGTGGTGTTCCTCAGGGCTCAGTATTGGGGCCAGTTCTCTTTAATATCTTTATCAAAAATATGGACGAGGGGATCAAGTGCACACTCAGTAATTTTGCAGATGACACCATGTTGGGCAGAAATGTTGATCTGCTTGAGGGTAGGAAGGTTCTGCAGAGGGATCTGGACAGGTTGGATTAATGGGCAGAGGTCCACTGTATGAGGTTCAACAAGGCCAAGTGTCAGGTCCTGCACTTGGGTCACAACAACTCCATTCAACGCTACAGGTTTGGGGAAGAGAGGCTGGAAAGATGCCTGGTGGAAAAGGACCTGGGAGTGTTGATCAATGGCTGGTTGAATATGAGCCAGCAGTGTGCCCAGGTGGCCAAGAAGGCCAACAACATCCTGGTTTGTGTCAGAAATGTGTGGCCAGCAGGACTAGGGAAATGGTCGTCCCCCTGTACTCGGCACTGGTGAGGTCGCACCTCGAATACTGTGTTCAGTTCTGGGTCCCTCACTACAAGAAAGACATTGAGATGCTCGAGCACGTCCAAAGAAGGGCAACGAAGGTGATGAAGGGTCTAGAGCACAAGTCTTATGAGGAGCAGCTGAGGGAACTGGGGTTATTCAGTCTGGAGAAAAGGAGGCTGAGGGGAGACCTTATTGCTGTCTACAAGTACTTGAAAGGAGGTTGTAGCGAGGCGGGTTTGACCCTTCACAGACATTTGGTCAATAAGACACACTAGAGAGAATGATTAGGTAAATTAGGTGCTGTAATTCTGTAAGCAGAATAACACATCACAAAATAACAGATTACACAAACTATTAAAATGTAAATTCCTGAGAGATAAGGAAGAAATATTGTGCCAAAATTTGTCTCTATGTATTAAAGTAATCCAAAAGTCCAGGTTACAAAATGATTAATTGATTCACCCTCCAGACACAACAGATGGAAACATTCTGATCCTACTTTGTTGCCTGAAAGACAGCTAATAACTTTGTTCACTTTTCTCGACTAATTTATTTTTTTATATTACACACTGCGATGGCCAGCGTTTGAAGTTTCACTTGTTCTATTCCAAAAACTTTCTTGATTGCCGAAGAGAATCTTTTTCTTTAGCAGCATGAAAACAGAAGTGTGCTAATTGAAGTTGACAGACACAGCTACAGCTCCTCTTACAGAGTTACAAGCACTGTAACTTACTTATATTTGTACTTATTCAGATGTATAGAAATAATTATCATTATTGTTGCAGATACATTAGACTTCTTTTTAAAGAGTGATAGAACATCTAAGCTTAGATTCAGAATTAGCACCTAATTTACCTAATCATTCTCTCTAGTGTGTCTTATTGACCAAATGTCTGTGAAGGTTCAAACTTGAAACATAAGTTAACTGAATGTGGGGTACAGGTGTTATATTGCTTTCAATTTTATTTTTTTACCAGAAAAAAAAAACAACCAACACTCAAACAACCAAAACCACCCTCATATCAGTTGCTTTGTCTCAATTCATACCACCAATCTACGTGGTTTAATACATTTTCCCAAATGAAAGTTTTCATAATCTAGCTTTGGTCTCACTTCCAGAAAAAAATCTCTCCACTATCCTAGACAGGGATCCAGGTTAGCTTAGTCATCTCAGAAGCTCAGTGTCCTCAGAAAAGACAGGAGAAACTGTACTTTCCTCCCTGTAATCCACTTTAGAATATTGCTAGCACCTGCTTCTTCGGAAAAGTATATGGATCCTGATAGTATTTAGCTCTGTTTTCAGGTTATCAATGTACAGGCATTTCTGTCATCATTCAGTGAGCAGTGATTGTTGGCATCAATAAATGGATGAGACACAGTAGAAAATAATCGTGATACAAAAGACTGAAGATGAATTCATGGCAACTAAAGCTTCAAGTTAAATGACTCAAAATGTATTAACACGAAATGCTGGCTCTGCTAATTTCTCAGGACAAGCTGCGATTGCAGCTGTTTCTAACTGACAGGTGGAAATTATATCACTTCTTTGTGGGAAAACTGCCTGCTGTACAGGCAGGATGACGTTTACCAGGAAAGATGGTACTGGGTCTCCCAGGTCCAAAACTAAGACCTAAAGCATTTAAATTGTTAGACTGAATGTCAGAAAGCTGCTTGGTGAAGACAGGGACAAATAGGGGAGAGAGGGGGGTGGAGAAATCTACTCAGCACAATTTTGAACATTTTTTTTCAGTATGAAAAGGATATAATTCCTGGGCTGTGTGAGGATAAGCCACAAAAATGTTTTTCTGGAAGGATCAAGGAACAAGAAAATAAGGTTTTCCAGTGAAAGTCAAAATAATTTTCTCATTTAGAATCAGGAAGCTGATGTTACATTCAAAACCTTATTATGGCCAAAAGGAAATATGTTGTGTGTATGGAGTGAAGAATTTACTGTTTAATTAAACTCTTAAAATCTAATCAAAATACAGCAGTTTTACAGTTACAACCATGCTAATACTCATAGCCCAAATTAATATAGAAAAGCCTCATAAATAAAATTGTTATATATAAACTAACATCCCTTTTTCCCTGGTGTTATACACACCTTCCCAGTATTTCTCTCCATCTTTATCAAACAGATTGGAGATGGAGGGTTTTATGACAACTCAAAACTATCCCAATTTCTTCCATAAAAAGGGATGTGATGTCTTGGAATTAATTTCTTTTAATTTTTTTTTCTTAACACTACTGCTTCTGTGTTCCTTCTCACTGGTTTCCCAGTCACTCAGGCCTTTTTTTGTTCTTCATTATCTCTACAACTGGTTTTATGTGTTCCTTGAGGTTACGCTTTCTGGTAATGACCAGTGACTGATCACAGTGACTTGTGTTTACAGTTTGAGATTTCTGTCTGATATCTGCACTCTTCTACAGCACATTTTATTCTGAGATCACGGAAAGTTCAATCCACACAGAACAATTACTTGGGTTTCCTATAAGCTAAAACTAAACTACACCATTTTTTTTGCAGCAGCTACTTGACAGTTAAGACTAGTTAAAATCAGTTCAGGACAAGACAAGCCAAAAGAAGTCCTGAGTCCTGTGCCATCAGGTCAATGTAAAGCCTATGAGATTGATGGGGTTACACTGGCAACTGTAACAACATACACTGCAAGGAAACTTGTAGTACTCTAAAATATGGGAGAAAATTATGTTTTCCAGCCTTTAAGCATGAGTTGTGTAGAATTTGCCTGTTTGCATGACTAGGAGGAATGTGTCCAATGTAAAATATTTTGATGACAGATTTGGGATGATAGGATCAAAATAATTCATGACCTCAGAAGGTAACCTGAACCTCCTGCTCAAAGCACGGTCAGATATGAAGTCAGACAAGGCTGCTCAGGGCTTTATCCAGTTTGGAATACAGAATATAGAAGGGGATATAGCATATAAAATCTTACAAGCATCTGGGTAGAAGATATCTAAAATGTTTGAGATTAATTACCCTCTGAAAGTGTCTACCTTTCCTGATTATAGGATAACACTAGGCAGTAAACTAAGACTAGGTGCCTGACCTTTTCATAGCTTAAGATGAGTACCAACTTTTGCAGGCACTTTTTTTGTCTTCTGAAAAATATTAAGATGAGAGACAATCTGTTCAATCACTGTTTCCCAAAAAAATTTCTTTTCTCATTCTCATCTATACCCCAAAAGTGCAGACCATCTTGGCAGAATACGTTCAATGGGTCTAATGTGCTCCATATGCATCAAGCCTATCGTGCATTTGCTGGGCAATTGGTTTATTCATTCAACTGGCTTAGTAAACCCACAGTAGGATCACTTCTAATTTTTGATCAGAATGCAATCATCCTCTCCATTCCTGGGCATCATCATTTAATCTCAAACTTTGTTTGTCTTTATTTTTCCTGTCTCTAGGTTCTTCTTTTGCTTTAAAATTAACATCCATTTTAAAAGATACTGTTTATGTCTCCCCAGACTTTTACACGTTCTGAAAAGACAAAGTCCAGTAGTCGCCACAAATTTATGGAAAGAAAAATCCAAAAGTATGTTGAATTTGTCCTAAGAAGTGGACCTTTCCAGAAAGTCTTGAAGAAATGGCACCAAACCATTCTGTCATGTGTCAGATTTTTCTTCCATGGGGAGGATTATATAACTAAGGTTCTTAAATGGCAAAGAGCTTGCAGGACAGAAGCTTTGTAATTTTTTTTGTAGGCATGCATAATCAGTGTTTGCTCATCTGCCACCTAGCTCCAAAAAAGTAAAAACTTTTTGTTTTTAAATGGAAGTTGAAATGCTAACAGCAATAGTAACAGTATTAGGACACAGTAGTCTACCTATGCGCACTAAATCTCTACTGTAAGAAGTATAAAACCCAGATTTTTTTCCAACAGTTTCTAGAGGAGTAGACAACTCAGCTTGATAAACTAAAAACTAGTCAGCACTATGAACAGTGGAATTATTGAAAAACATTATAAAAAGTTGAAGACTTAGTTTAACTGCTGCTCCAAAAGAGACAGAATAGCATTTAATGATTTCTCATGCTCCTAGTGAAATATAACTTGACTATTGTTTATTATGGGGCAAGTGGATTTCTTCAGGGAACAGTTCATGGTTCAATATCCTATCAGACAAACAAGAGACTAGATTTAAACAATTATGTTTTGCTTATTTCTACAGTATCTAATTCCTGGTTAATCAAGGTGATTCTCTAATAATTTGTTTTCCTGAATAAATTGAGACAATGAGGAACATACATATTAACTACACACTGAGCACCCCTTAAAATAGCAAGTAACAAAGAATCCAGACACTGGATGAACGTCACGGCCTACATAAATTAGATATATGTGATGGGTTGACCTTCACCAGAAGCCAAGCACCAAACCTGCCTTTCACTCACCTCACCCTGGGGATGGGAAGAAATATAGAAAGAAGGGGAACAGACTCACGCATCAAGATAATGCCAGTTTAATTAGAAAAACAAAAGCTTTGTGCACAAGCAAAATAAGAAATTCATTTACTACTTCCTATTGGCAGGCAGATGCTTAGCACTTCAAGGAAAGCAGGGCCTCAGCACATGTAACAGTTGCTTGGGAAAACAAACACCATAACCGCGAATGCACCCCCTTCTTCCTTCTTTCCCCCAGCTTTTACTGCTGAGCATGATGTCATATGGTATGGACTATCCTTTTGGTCAGTTCAGGTCAGATGTGTTGGCTGTGTCCCCCGCTCCCAATCTCTTGCTAACACCCAGCCTACTCACTTTGGTGGGGTGAGGAGAGAGACAGAGGAAATCTTGATGTTGTGCGATCACTGTTCAGCAGTAGCCAAAACTCTGGTGTGTTATTAGCATTGTTTCAGCCACAAATGCAAAGCATAGCACCATGCAGGCTGCTCTGAAGAAGGTTAACTTCATAACTTCGTCCCAGACAGATCCAGTACAGTATGTTTACAGAGAAAAAACAACAGGAGGGACTAAGGCCAGGCGTCACCTATAACAGGTGAGAGTATTAACTTTTAGACATTTTTTCTTTTACATCTGAAGTCAGATGACTCATTTTCTACACGAATTAAGTGTTTTACGTCTATGTTAAAAACACCAGAAATTCGTTCTTATATGTACATAAACACCATCATTAGGTAATGAGAAATTCTATAACTTTATTCAGCAAGTATTTCTTAAGCTTGTGCTGTCTGCATTCTTAAGCACATATGAATGCTGAGACCTGAAGAAGGAAGCACGTAATACAGATATGAGATGGTTCTAAATAGTAACTCTGATTTTGTTTTGATCCTAGTACATTCTTGAGCATTACAAAGGCACAAGATTACTTACACAGACCTTTCTGCCACTTGTAGTCCTGCATACCCTCCTTAAATAGCAACAGGATATAGAAATAGTATATTAATTATTTTAAAATTAATTTAAAACATTATTTGATGTCAATAAACATTTCTAGATATATATTAATAGGTCTCTGACCATCTGAAATATCTATTCCACTATTAGAAAACACTTTCAAGATGTAAACTGGATTTGAGCCACAATGGTCATTGCACTTCAGCTCTTATCAAGGCATGTAAAAAGTATATTTATGTATTATATATTATTTACATCTCACATGGAATCAAAACTGTATCACTTCTTTTATATAAAAAAAAAAGGTCTAGTAATTCAGATAACAAGCTATGAAAAAATCATGATAAAAGTTGCAAACTGTATGAATATTTAATGCTGGGATTATGTAGTTGCTTTAAAAGAGTAACCTGCTTTATATTAATTTTATACTACAACTGCCTAGAAGTATTTCTAGCCTTCAAATATAAAGAATTATTTAGGGTCGTAACTTCTATTTCAGTTAGAATGACAAGCTTGATGCTTTATTGGATCTGGGTCTAATCCTTCTGTGGCATACATAAGATGTTCAGCACCTTATAGAACTGAAACCTTGTTGTCACTGAGTGTATTATCTCAGTAATATTGTCAAGATGATGCCATTAAGATGTTGTAGCTAAAATTACTTGAAACCAAAATAAACAAACCACGTAATATATTTTGCTTAAGTTTAGGTAAAACTTTGGTAAAACAATAGTTCAGATTAAATTTTCATTCAAAAGAGTAATACTGTTTTGGATGTGGATTAGGGCATCAGACCTCAGAATAATAATTAAAGTTTAATTGAAGATAAATTTTTAAGAAGTTATGTTTCAAACTAGTTAATAGTTCAGTGTTAGTTTGACTTCATGCAAGAAACAATTGCTAATAATCTTTAAACATTTTAAAAGTTGTTCACTGAGGTGTACGTGAAGTATATGAAGGATAACAACATGATTCTGTTTGCATTAATTTAGATTTATGTGAAACTCAAGCAAGGCCAGGAACACCGAGCAGTGTATTTTTTCTTGTAGTGAATTCACAACCTCAGCTTTGGACAACAATTTATCTCTACTGTAAACAGGAAGGTTTTCACATCTCTTCTTTTCTCAGAAGCATTCCCTGTTGAGAAGTCTAATATTCTTTGTTCTGTGGGTTGAGAATTTAATCTCAAAGAGACTTTGTAAAAAAGAAAACAACAACACTGCAAAAAACTGCAAAACCTGGCATACCTGCATGTAGATATCTACATGCAGAAAATTATTAACTACTGCATGAAGATCCTGCTTACCTCCAGAAGCAGAGATTCTTTAGTCAGGCTTTTAAGAACTTTACTAATAGCACCTTTAAAAAGCTTTGCACTTTCAGCCTATATTTTCAGTTAGCAGTCTCTCAGGCAGCCTTGAGAAAACAAGACATTTTCAGAATATTTTTCTAACTGATGTCTTCATCCTGCAAAAAGACTGGAATGACCTAATTAAGCTGCATCTCAGTAGCTCGAAGGCAGGATTCTTACTAGAAAAACAGGAAGTCCTAACAGAGAAATCCATTTACCTTAGGTGATAAAGCTGTTGACATTGATAGGAAAAGAACCAGAAAAGAACCAGAGAAGTAGCATTTGTAGATTCTACATCATATATATGTGTGGCAAAGTACTTTCAAGTCCCCTGTGAAGTGAAAAAAACCAATTATAATTGGTATAATTCTGCATGAAAAAACCCTACCTAAAAGTATGTCAGGTTCCGGATTAAGATCTGCCTTATTAGTAAATCTAGAAATTAACTGCAGTCAGTCCCGAGAGGGACCCGCCTTATTGGTAAATCTAGAATTTAAATGTAGTCAGTCCTGAGAAGGACCCGCCTGATTAGTAACTCCAATGCAGTCAGTCCCTAGAGGAACCCGCCCATTCAATGCAATCAGTCCACGTGGGACCCGCCTGATTAATCACCCGGTATAAATCACCCCCAAAATCCTGACCAAAAATAAAATAGATTCGTGATCCTTGAATTTGGACAAAGCACAACCGAGGCACAGTATCAATAAACTTAACTTTGACTTTATTAAGTTCAACAATGAGGCAACTTAGTGAGCAAGGAAGGGAGAGAGAGAGGAGAGAAGTAAAAAGAAGAGAGGAGAAGAGATCAGTTGAGAGGGAAAGGATAGTCACGACCCTGGATCCCGCAGCGTCCCGTGGGTCCTCTGTTGATTCTCGGCAGTCGGGGGTGGACGCGCGCGTGGTGGGGCAAAACGGCCTCTTTTATAGAGAATTTTTGCAGAGTCATGCTGATGTGCAGCTGCCAGTCACAGTTTGCACCACTCATAGGCCCGAGGGTGTGCCAGGTCCGGTTCCGCGCCGTACGACTGGCCCATTGCCAGGCTGTCGCCCGATATCCCGAATGGGTCTCCCCGTAGGGGGTGGAGGGGTGCAGGGCGGAGACGTCACTCACCCCTAGTCAGCGACTAACTTCTTGCCTCAGAAAATGTCGTCAAGGTCAGGTAGTCCTGTACCTCAGAAGATGGCTTCTGAGCACATGGGATAGGACGGTTTCTGAGACAATGCCGAAAAAAAAAAGGGGGACAAGGAACAGACCCCCACAAAGTATTAGATGTGATCTGAACTACTTTTTTCTAATTTATATAACATGAACATTGAAGAAAATTGAAGAAATGTTAACTTTATGCCATGAATATACAAATGACAGACCAGTTACGTTTTCATCATTCAGGAAACGGAATTTCAATTTCAAACAGATTTCAATTAATTAAAGGGTTAAGAGCAGCAATATTTTTAATCCCAATCTATGGGAGAAGAGAAAATCAAACTAGTGATATTTCACTATGCAGTTAAACTATAAGCTTGATTGATAAAAGTATGGCATAAATGTAATGCAGTAGGATATGTATTAAGGATTTGACAGGAAATAGAATGTCATACTAATTTGGAATAAATTAGTAGCTGCATACTATATAAATAAAATACATAAAGGAAGAAAATCAGTAATTTCTCTGATCTTGAACATAATCATCAATAAAGAAATCCTATAAATTAATGGGAACATTCTTAATGGAAATCTGGAACAAATGTTATACTGAAATGCTATTTAAAATTTTCATCACTGTACTAATATGATTTGTTTATGACAAACAGCAGTTATGTTGAGAAATTCATATCATATGATAAACTGACCCCTTTAAAGCTAACACTGTTCTAATGCCAAAAAAGTGCGAAGGTGAATTCAGAGCAAATTGAAGAAAAGCAAAGTAAGGGATTATAAATTAGAAAACAATCACACTGAGATGGATCAAAGGATGTAGTGGACAACCCAGCACAAACTTTATATACTAAGGTATCGAAATGGCCTAGATTTATAAGAACAGTTAGAAATTATATGTTGCAATGTAGCAATTATAGTTAAATTAAATTAGAAAGACTAATAAAAGCATACGTCATCCAAGCCCAGTAAAGACATTTCAGAAAAGGCAAGAAATTGTGAAACCACAATACACGTAAACTGTATAGAAGATTGATTATTCTGGACATTGAGATTGATAAGCATCTTAGCTTGCTAAAAAGAACTGAGAAATAAATTATTACATTGTACTAAGTACTTGTCTATAGATAAAAGACAGGAAGTATGATTAGACCTCTCTGGAAAATTCCTACTTGACCCATCAACCACTATGGTCTGAACCTTGTCATCCAGTCAGTATTTTACCAAACTAGCTGTCCATCCATCCAGGCCATAATTTCCATAGACATGTACTCAGCATGAATTCTAATTAAGATGCTTGTTATGCTTTATTAACTGTTTTGATTCCTCAGTTCAAGAGAGACATTGAACAATTGGAGAGGATCCAGCAAAGGGCTGCCAATATTATTAGATGGTTGAATGACATGGCACATGAGGAAATGTTGAAGTAATTGGGTTTATCCAGCCTAGAGAAGAAAAGGCTCAGAGGAGAACTACTAATCACGGTCTTCAAGTATCTAAAAGGGAGTTACAGGGGACTTACAGGGGTAGTCTTCTCACTAGGCTGCAAGGTGACAGGACAAGTGGTGACAAACACAAGTTGTTTCAGGGGAAATTCTGCCTAAATACAAGGAAAAAATATCCTCATTGTGAGAACAATTAAACATTTACATAGCATATAGAGGACAATGAGGGGATCAGGCCTAGTCACTATGGGTTTAGGAAAGGCAGGTCCTGCCTGACCAACCTGACCTCTTTTTATGACCAGGTGACCCGCCTAGTGGATGAGGGAAAGGCTGTGGATGTAGTATACTTGGACTTCAGCAAAGCCTTTGATACTGTCTCCCATGGCATTCTCCTGGACAAGCTGGCAGCCCACGGCTTGGACAGGTGCACTCTTCACTGGGTTAAGAACTGGGCCCAGAGAGTGGTGGTGAACGGTACTGCAGCCAGCTGGTGTCTGCTCGCTAGTGGTGTCTCCCAGGGCTCAATACTGGGCCCAGTCCTGTTTAATAACTTTATTGATGATCTGGATGAGGGTATTGAGTACACCCTCAGTAAATTCGCAGAAGACACCAAGTTGGGTGGGAGTGTTGATCTGCTTGAGGGTAGGAAGGCTCTGCAGAGGGATCTGGACAGGTTAGATAGATGGGCCGAGACCACTGGCATGAAGTTCAACAAAGCCAAGTTCCAAGTCGTACACTTTGGCCATAACAACCCCATACAGCGCCACAGGCTGGGGGAAGACTGGTTGGAAAGTGGCTTGGTGGAAAAAGACCTGGGGGTCTTGGTTGGATAGCCAGCTGAACATGAGCCAGCAGTGTGCCCAGGTGCACTGGCTTGTGCACTGGCTTGTGCCCAACAGCATCCTGGCTTGTATCAGGAATAGTGTGGCCAGCAGGACTAGGGAAGTAATTGTTCCCCTGTACTCAGCACTGGTGAGGCCACACCTCGAGTACTGTGTCCAGTTCTGGGCCCTTCACTTCATAAAAGACACTGAGGTGCTGGAGCGAGTCCAGAGGAAAGGAACAAAGCTGGTGAAGGGTCTGGAGTGTATGTCCTATGACGAGTGACTGGGGGAACCGGAATTGTTTAGCCTGGAGAAAAGGAGGCTCAGGGGAGACTTTATTGCTCTCTACAAGTAACTGAAAGGAGGTTGTAGCGGGGTGGGCGTCAGCCTTTTCTTCTGGGCAACTAGCAACAGGACTAGAGGACACAGCCTCAAGCTGCGCCAGGAGAGGTTCAGGTTAGACATTAGGAAAAATTTCTTCACAGAAAGGGTTATTAGGCATTGGAATGGGCTACCCAGGGAGGTGATGGAGTCACCATCCCTGGAGGTGTTTAAGAAAAGCCTAGATGTGGCACTTAGTGCCATGGTCTAGTTGACACAGTGGTGCTAGGTCAAAGGTTGGACTCGATGATCTCAGAGGTCTCTTCCAACCTAGTTGATTCTGTGATTCTGTGATTGAATAAGATTGCTCAAAGAAGTGGAATCTCCCTCACTAGAGAAGTTCAAGACTCAGCTTGACAGGGCCCTGGATAACCTTGACCTTGCTTTTATAAGGGGTTTGGAACCAGAAGTTATGCAGAGCTCCCTTGTAATCCAGACTTTCTCATGACTCTGTGGCTGTTTTGATGATGACAAAAAGTTGTTATGGCATCAAAGTGTAAAAAGGAAACAGCTCTGTGAAAGATTTTCTAGATTAAGGAAGTGTTTCAAATAGATTTTTTGCCTTGCTCACTGAAAAATTAAAAATTTGTCTTCACATAACTTTTGGTGCCAAAAAAACTGTGAATATAAACCACAGCAAGAGTAATTTGAGCAATGTAGAGATAATGTAGAGATAATGTTTGGTACTTACTGAGCTGGTGTAGAAGGAAATAAGAAATCTTTGTGACGTTCCAGGGAGTTATTACTGTAGTTGTAATGTGAGGAGTTATCACATTTCTCTATGGGATACAGAATTATTAGAGCTTCAAATACTATATGAGAGGAAATTAGAACAGTTTTTTTGAGTAGAAGTGGAAAGACTAGGGTTTCAGTGGAGTATTGTCAAAATAAAAATGAAGTAATGAACTGCTATTTCCTGCTTCCTACAATGTTTATTATTTGGGTATTTTTTCCAGGAGTTAGAAAAACAACGATTTTGTCTTGGACCCTACTCCCTTTTTTTCTCTCCAGTGGCAGAAAAGAGATGGGTCATTAACTCATAGTATGGAGAGAAAAGTTTACTACTTCTAGAGCTTTGATGGGCACTAAAACTTGTATTCAAGAGCAGTAACATAAATATCACATAATTTGAAGACCTGTTTTAGAAGAAGATGTTTGAAAAGGGTGGTAGCAAAAGCCAGAAATTTTGTGACCCCTATTCCCCTGTTTGGCAACAGAAGAAGAAAAGTTCCAGCTGTTTTTGTGAAGGAAGGTTGGTTCCAACAAATGGAAGGAGTCAGACCTGCTTGATCAAAGAATGTTGATCACAAGGGCACCTGGTGGCTTGTGTCCTTCTACAGCAGGTTACCCTAAAGAGAACAGCCTGAAAAAGGACTGCTTTCCAAAATGTGAAAGCAATGGACAAACAACTTGGGAATATATATATTTGTTACTTTTTATGTTGTTGATGGTTTCCTTGTTTTCCACTCCCCTGAGAGTAGTTAATGGATGTAAATGTTTATGGACCAAAGGAGGAAATTAAAATTACTCCTAGAAGTTAAGGCATCCAGGCAGGAAAGAGCAGCAAGCTGAAATTCACTAAACATACCTTTAGCTACCTAATAATTAGGTTTTCTGTCTAAAATCTTCATGCAAGTTTCTCCTACAGTCAGTGTAAATTCTGGAAGACTATTTCATCCCATGTACTGAGATATTTATCTTAGCTTGGGATGATATGTGTAGGTCTATATCCATTTACAAGAGAAGAAATCAGATTAGACACTAACTTTTAAGCAGCTACTATCAGATACTGAGAAACACATCCTTCAGGACCTATGAAACCGTGCAAATAACCCTTTTTTTCAGTAAAAAAACCTTGAAAAATTAGTTTTGAAGATTTGTACACAGCTGCATTTTTGTCTTGCTCTGAAAAAGTCTTTGTCTGACAATTTTAAATTTCAGTACATTTCTAAAAGCAATTCTCTAATTACAAAAAAACCCCAAACGCTCCCCCCCCCAAAAAAAAACCCAAACCAAAAAGCCTGTAGATTAAGATCACCAGAAAAAAAAAAAGCAAGAATTTTCATCAAATTACAGTGATATTGTTTAGTATTGAAGTACCTTTCTCCACATGAGTCTTAGAAAACACTTTTGCTGCTGTTGAGTTGATTTGAGCCAGAGGAGGTATTGTTAGTGTGGAAATATCACCATAAATTTTAGCTCCAGCTTTCAATTTAGTATTTAATATCTTTCAGAGTATCTTCAAAGATCAGTATTTTTCAAAGACAACTTTTGAAAGCGATTTTGGGCATTGTTGATCTTGAGAGTCCAGTGTTACATGACTTGCAGGAAACCTGAATTTCAGTGACCTAGTGATTAATACTTCCTGAAAACCTTGGTTCCATTTGCCCTACTCAGCTTTAAAAAATGAATTCAGAATCATATTTTAAAGGCATTTAAATATAAGTGAGCATCTGATTGGATTTTTGGAGACAAATGCCTAGATATTTCTAAAAATATTTATTGGTCCTTTGTGCATCTTTAAATACTTGCTTGTAGAAAACAATCTTCTAGAATTAGCAGTGTATTTAAAAAATAGTGCATATATTTATAATGTATCCATTTTCTCTTTATCTTCCCATGCTGAATACCCAGAATAATAGCATTAATGGCACTTATGCTTCTACTTTATAGTCTAGCTTTTTTTAGACAAAACAATAAATAAGATGATAGATAGAAAAACTATATTGTGAGTGGACTTTGCATCCACCATCAAGAATATGCAAGGAAAAGGATTTGGTTTGGTCATTTTTCAACATGTGGTAATTTCTGCAACATTAAATGCTTGCCTTTATTCTTTCTGTACAAATAATATTATTATGTTAATTAGTTACACAGTCAGCGAGAGTGCCTTCCATCTTGTGTTACAATTTGTCTCTTACTTGTAATGTTCAAAAGGTGAACTTCTGAAGACTTGTCATGGATACAGTAGCTTGTTCTCTTCCAAAAGCACTGAATACACTTAACCAATTACAGCAATGTCCTTAAACGCAACGAAAATCAAAGGTCTGTTAAACCTACAAGGAGTGTTTAAAATAAATGACCAGTGGACAGCAGCTTCAAGGAGAAGGCATTTTCACTAATGAGTGAAAAAGATGACAGGTTTATAAAGAGAATTGAGTAACCTGAACTTGGGGCTGATATAATTAATATCTAAAAAATCGCAATTAGGTTCTGTATATGTTTATTTCACTCAGGGTGTCCATGTTCAGAACATTAATAAGTTGCTAATGCTTCTGTGGTTAATCCTTTTAATAGAGCAGCTTTTCTTTACTGAACCATTGTAAGCTGGGGTACAAAATAACATAGACAAATACCAGAGCACACAAACTTGAGAAAAAACAAAGAGATAATAAATAATTAAACCCATACTTTTTACGCTATTACTCTCAAAATTCGTACCTTCATCACAAGGATCTGCTAAGGTCATCAATTTTGTATCATGTACAAAACACTGTCTCTTAAATTGTGCAAAATAGCAAATTTTTTAATAATACATCAGTTAAAAAAAGGTGGATGAGCACTACAGATGTTTTAAAGTTTCATGACTGCATTGACTTCAATGAAGCCATGTTGATTTATGCCAATTGAGAATCTGTCCCTTATGTTTAATATGTTTTTTTAAAAAATACTATTTTCTGTGCTAGAAAATCAATGGACATACTTGATATTGTTTAGATTTTCACCGTACATTTTCACAGGGGAGTTTGAGTCTCAAAGAGCACATAAGTAACCTTGAAACAGATTAATATAAGGTTTTAGATTAGAAACCTAAGGATATTTTTCCCTCCCTCTTTGATTCTGGGGAAAAAAAAAAATAAATACTGAAGATATGCATATATATAAAAATATTTTTAAACCAATTGCATTTGTTTATAAATGTAGCAGAGTTTGACATCAGAAGGGTGGAATAAACAAATCTTGTGGGTTGACCCCAGCCAGCAAGCCAAGCACCCAGAGAGCTGCTTTCTCACTTACTTGTCCATGGCAGGATGGGGGAGAGGATAGGAAGGAAACACATGGGTTGACAGGTTAAGTAAAGCAAACTCTGCATGCACAAGCAGAGCAATAAAAGGAATTTTTTCACTGCTTCCCCCAGGCAGGCAAATGTTCAGCTGCTTCCTGGAAAGCAGGGCCTCAGCACACATAATGCTTACCTTACAAGACAAACCCCATAAGCACAAACATCCCCCTTCCTCCTTATTTCCCCAAGATTTCATTGCTGAACGTGACATCATATACTATCGAATATCACTTTGGTCAGTTTGGGTCAGCTGCCTCAGCTGTGTCCTCTCCCAACTCCTTGCCCACGCCCAGCTTGCTCACTGAGGGGTAGCAGAGGAAGAAAAAGAAAGATGTGCAAGCACTGTTCAGCAGTAGCCAAAATATTATTTCAACATTGTTTCAGCCACAAATCCAAAGCACAGCATGATACAGGCTGCTAAGAAGAAAATTAACTCTGTCCCAGCTGGGCTCAACACAACAGTGAATGGGAGCAATACCTGAAGAAAAAGTATCTTGAGCAGTAATATAAAACTGTCAGACATACAGATGATTTGAAAGATAGATACACAGACTTGGAGAAAATAAATAAAGTAAAAGCAGACAGATAAAGGCAAGAGAAGCCCAAACCTTCAAATTATTATTATTTCTTAATTTAACTCTTCTATACTTACGTTTGTTTCCCCACAACCAGGAAACAACACTGAGGGAAGTAAACATGAAGTCCAAAATTAGGTTATATTCTGTAATCACATACTTCGGCATTTCCCACATGCATAGAGAAGAGTATATACCTTCTCAAGCAGCTTCCAACAGGGGTGCTCACCTTCTCTGCAAGAAAAATGCTACCACAACAAAGAACTTCAATTACAAGGTTAACCATGGGATTAATTTTGAAAATAGGAACAAAGAAACACTGAGATAAAAACTGCCATTAAATACTACACATTTCCCTTAAATTGATATCTGTCTCTTTCTTTGCATGGTAGGAATTTTGTTTTATGATAGTACAAACAGCCAGGTGTTGAACAGAGCAGCTTATCAGGTGCATCTCGTGATCTCATGCATCATGGGAATCCCAATAGTAATGTTAGCTATATATCAAAATTGCAGGTTTTCTGAAGATTGTCATAGCTCATCTTTTTCTGTAATGGCTTCTTGAAACACCGCTGAATGTCTGGGACATGCAGATTTCACTGCTACATCTCTTTTGCCTTTACTCAACCTGAAGCATTACTGACCTTTTAAAGGATGATCACAATAGTAATGGTTTTCTATATCAAGGTGTGTTTTTCACAATATTTCATGCTAAAATGTGTTTCTGCATGTCTGTGAATTCTAACTAACTGATCAAAGAGGGAAGCATCCTGCAAGGTTTATGTTTTCATTTATACTCGAACAGTCCTGAAACCTTGTGTGTTTTCCAGTTATCATGCATAGTGTATATCATGTCTTGTGCAATAGTTTCAAAAGCACAGATGTGTCCAAATAATTAACCAGATTTTAATAATCTGGCATCAAATATGTTTCTATTAAGGTTGGTGTGTTGATACGATGTATTGCATGCTGCAATAGCTACAGCATTTAAATACCACAGTAATAATGACTCCTCCTGTTTGAATAAAGATGAGGATTGAGGAACAGATTCTGGTATGAAGGTGTCCTGAGGGTTTATTAGTCTTTACAGTTTAATATCAACAGCATTTTTGCATAATAAACCAGTTAGACATTGCACCAAATAATTGGCCAACCCTGCAACAACCAATAGAGCAGTTAGTCTTTACATATCGTTCACTGATTCTTTTTCCATATGCACTTCACTTTCTCACCAGCTTATCATGCCCACCCCACTACCATCTAGAATTAATTTTTATCTAATAACCTTCAAGCTGCCCACATTTTGATAAGTGAATTCTGCGTTAGTGCTACATGACAAATAAATTCTGTAAGAGATCAAATGATCGTAATTCTTGGTATGAAATCATACTAGTTCAAAAAACAATAACGACGACAACAAAAAAAAACAGAAAAGGTGGAGCTGAAGACCTAATCTTTGGCATTGTTTACTTCTTATTTACTAGTCTTATTTTACCTGCATACCTCTAGTGAATGCAACAGTGTAATCACTAATTTACCCTGGTGTAAGTGAAAGCAATTTGAAGTTGTGAGCTTGGACAAGCTGCAACACTTTTGAAGTACATGAAGACAAAGCTAGGTGCTTCCCAATTCAGATTGAGATTTAATGTGCAAACCTTATAAAAATGCTGGTGTCTGTCCAGCCATCTCTAAGTTCTATTTGTTGTCCTCATCACCTTTGCTAAGAAGAACCACTAGAATGAAGATGAATATCTAAAAAGAAATTTACAAGTATTTCACTTGAGAACATCACAGGTATTGTGTATTTATATCAAAAGCATAGGTGTTTAATAGCAAGTTTTTAATTCTATTATGATGACAATATTCTAGTGATTCATGGTTATACGTGCTTTATTTTTCTCTTCCATTATAATAGAACCTTTAATTGGATATGTACAATTTTTTTTATTTCAACTTATAATAAATTGTAAATAGTGTAATAAGAAACATATATTACAAGAACTATGTCCCAAGTCGGTAATTATCTACAAGTTTTGCAGAAACTGTTCATTTCACAGTGGGATTTCAGCTGGATATAAACAGAGAGAATTCTGATTATCTAAGTCATAACAAGTCCAAAGATGTGAATGATATTCTGTTTGTCGTTTACCAGACCATGATGGGTTCCATCATCTGGGTTCTCCAGTAAGATGGAAGGATGAACCTTACTATGTAAATTTGATAGGAGTAGCTGAGAATAGAACCACGAACCATCTGATGATCATAACATGATGGGAACGTTAAATATAATGGCAAGTGTTCCTCAAAGAACAGTCATGTCCTACTATTCTAGACAAAATTTTTGAGATTTTAAGTTCCCTTGTCTACTATTTTGTTGACAATCCTGGGAGGAACACAAAACCTATGTTTATGTAAGAAACACATGCAACTAAATAAGCTAAAACATCAGTAATCAAATTCCTTTCTGTAAAAAGCGAAGTGCTTTCATCAAAAGACCCCAAAGTATGTTACGTCCTGTATTATGTGGCTTTGGATTCAAAATATTGAATATATATTGAAAAAATAAAATAAAATATCGAATATATTAAAAAGTATTGAACATATGTATTCACATATATGAATATATTACACACAACTGTATGTAATATAGAAGAGAGGGAAAAGGTTTTTTTTAAATCTCCAGTTCCCACATAGCTTACAAGATTAAAACAAAACCAAAAAACATTTCAACATACTTCATGACAACAAGATTGAATATTTCTGAGGGGTTGCACCCACATAAGGCCATAAAATGAAATATATAGCAGTTCCTGTGCACACAGTCTGATCGTTTCCATTTCTGTTCAGGAAATTTATAGCCCTACAAATGAAAACTTTTATGGAAAACTCCATTTACAAGTGTGGTGTGTGTTCTGGGCCCCGCACTTCAAGAAAGATGTTGAGGTGTTGGAGCGAGTCCAGAGGAGGACGACCAAGCTGGTGAAGGGTCTGGAGGGTCTGACATACGAGGAACGGCTGAGGGAGCTGGGGTTGTTTAGGCTGGAGAAGAGGAGGCTCCAAGGTGACCTTATTGCAGTCTACAGCTACCTGAAGGGAGGTTGTAGTGAAGTGGGAGTTGGCCTCTTCTCCCGGGCAACTAGCGATAGGACAAGAGGGCACAGCCTCAAGCTTCACCAGGGGAGGTTCAGGTTAGACATTAGGAAGAATTTCTTTTCAGAAAGGATTATTAGACTTTGGAATGGGCTGCCCAGGGAGGTGGTGGAGTCACCATCTCTGGATGTGTTTAAGAAAAGACTGGACATGGCACTTAGTGCCATGGTCTAGTTGACATGGTGGTGTCAGGGCAACGGTTGTACTTGATGATCCCTGAGGTCTCTTCCAACCTGATTCTGTGACCCTGGCTAGATACCAGGTGCCCACCAAAGCCACTCTATCACTCCCCCTACTCAGCAGGACAAGGGATTGTAAACACAACAAAAGGCTCATGGGTCAAGATAAGGACAGGGAGAGATCACTCACCAGTTACCTTCAAGGGCAAATCAGACTTGATGCAGGGAAATTAGTTTAATTTATTACCAATCACATCAGAGTAGGGTAATGAAAAATAAAACCAGATCTTAAAAACACCTTGCCCCCACCCCTCCCTTCTTCCCAGGCTTAACTTTACTCCTGATTTCTCTACCTCCTCCCCTGCAGCGGCAGAAGGGGATGGAGAATAAGGGTTGCAGTCAGTTCATCACACATTGTTTCTGCCACTCCTTCCTCCTCACGGGGAGGACTCCTCACACTTTTCCCCTGCTCCAGCATGGGGCCCTCCATGGGCTGCAGGTGATTATCTGCTCCACTGTTTACCTCCATGGGCTGCAGGAGGACAGCCTGCCTCACCATGGTCTTCACCATGGGCTGTGGGGGAATCTCTGCTCTGGTGCCTGGAGCACCTCCTCCCCCTCCTTCTTCACTGACCTTGGTGTCTGCAGAGTTGTTTCTCTCATGTATTCTCCCTTCTCTCTCCAGCTGCAGTTACTGGTTGCACAGTATTTTTTCCCTTCCCCTTTTTTCCCCTATAGAAATATATCTATATTTCTTTTTAGCCTGCCAATATGGGCCTGCCATGCTTTTTCTGCTAACTTGTTTCTCCAACACAGAGGGTAACATCCTGACCTTTAAATGAATAGAACTTTCCTCCACTAATTTATCTGAGACCAACATATTACACTTTGTCCAGAGGACGAGAAGAAGATGAAGGCAGATATGTTTAACAAAAAAGAATGTTTAAAACTTGTTTTCTGTCTTGCTTTGTATGGAAAGCAACATGGAATTTTGTTTTGGTTTAGTTTTAAGGAAGTTTAAACTTTACATGAATATTTAAAAATTTGTTTACATATGAAAAGAAATAGAAACTGTTAATCCCCTATCCCCTCTTTTAAGGCCGTGTTATTCATGTTCATATCTTGCTTGTCTAAAAACAGAATCTGTTTCTATCTTCTCATTGGAATTCTTTCCTTAAAGCATTTTAGTTGGAAGAATAAACACAAATTTACAATTAGAAAACAAGGAGTTGTTTTCACTTTTTCCTATGATCTCACAATTCTTTGGTGCCTAGTGAAGAAACTGGCAAAACAGTTATTACACTGTGGAGGAAACTTCTAAAATTGGTAGTCTTATGAAAAAACTTTAATTTGAATCAAGTTGAAATAAACACTTACACCTGCTGCCCTTGGCATAGTAGCTGTTAGAAAGTTTAGGTTATGTCTTGATTGTAGGATAAAAGACAAATTTTGCTTTTTCCTACATTTCACCGTGTAAAGCCAGTAGAAATGGCAGTGACTGCTTTATACAAAGAAATGTTTAATCATGATTTAATGAGATCAAGAGAGTTCAGCACCCTGCAGATAAGAGCTGTAAATAGCTAAATAGCCACAGATTTTATTGACCTGTGGACAGAATGGACCAGCAAAAAATGTAAGCATAAAAACCCAAGTAACAGTGTTCAGGATCTTTACCTGTTTCTCTGCATGCAAAAAGTAAGGTTATTAAAACTTAAACTACTGGTAACAAATTTGGTTTTCGGTTGTGAGGGTCGTGCTACCTCTTTATTTAACTGACCAATATTCTTTAAAAGATGTTCCCATTTTTCTGTCCTTCTCGAGTAATAGTATTATTATTCAACTAACATTCTTTCTGTATTTGCACCTATTTTTAAGTTGGGGAGGATAAAAAAAAGAAAACAAAATAAAAAAAAAACACTCTATAGTAAAAGATTCTGCATAAGTCAATCTTTAGCTTTCAAAAACAATATCAACCGATGCCTCAGTTACAGTGTATAAATACATTTTCCAGGGAAAATGCTATTAAAGGGCACCTCATTTTAACAGATGAAGGTTTAATGAAGTTACAAAAACTGTCTGGAAAAGTGATTATTCAAATTACCAAAGTGCATAGTGGCTTGTTTTTCAACTCAGAAGACAGTGTCCTACCAGGAACTCAATTACAAGTTTGGGACTCAGAATAAAAATAACCACTTCCTTCCCTCCCCTCCCTCTCGTATACAGCAGGTCTATATAGTTTAGTAGTTCATATTGGCATGCCCTCCTATCAAAGCTTTTATAAATACTGTACTGTGTTTATACAGCAAGGTTTTGGGAGTGGAGGGAGGTCAGGGTGTGCCCCCATGCCAGACACAACCAGTTCCAACTGACTCTCGATCGGCCAAACCACTCTCGATTATCTACTGGCAGTCCTGGTTAACTGGAGAAGTTCCAGCTGACTGGAAATTAGCAAATGTAACGCCCATCTACAAGAAGGGTCGGAAGGATGATCCAGGGAACTATAGGCCTGTCAGCCTGACCTCGGTGGCAGGCAAGGTGGTGGAACAGATCATCCTGAGTGACATTACACGGCACATGCAGGACAATGGGGGCATCGGGGCCAGCCAACATGGATTCATGAAAGGCAGGTCCTGCTTGACCAACCTGGTCTCCTTCTATGACCAAGTGACCCGCTTAGTAGATGAGGGCAGGGCTGTGGATGTAGTCTATCTAGATTTCAGTAAGGCATTCGACACTGTCTCCCACAGCATCCTCCTAGACAAACTGGCTGCCCGGGGCTTGGATGGGTGGACTCTTAAGTGGGTTAAAAACTGTCTGTCTGGCCGAGCCCAGAGAGTAGTGGTGAATGGGGCAAAGTCCAACTGGCGGCCGGTCACTAGCGGTGTTCCCCAGGGCTCAGTTCTGGGGCCAGTGCTGTTCAATATCTTTATAGATGATCTAGACGTAGGGATTGAGTGCACCCTCAGCAAATTTGCAGATGACACCAAGCTGGGTGGGAGTGTCGATCTGCTGGAGGGTAGGAAGGCCCTACAGAGGGATTTGGACAGGTTAGATAGATGGGCCGAGACCAACGGCATGAGGTTCAACAAGAACAAGTGCCTGGTCTTACACTGCGCCCACAACAATCCCATGCAGTGCTACAGGCTGGGGGAAGAGTGGTTAGAAAGCAGCTTGGCAGAAAGAGACCTGGGGGTGCTGATCGACAGCCGGCTAAACATGAGCCAGCAATGTGCCCAGCTGGCCAAGAAGGCCAATGGCATCCTGGCCTCTATTAGGAATAGTGTAGCCAGCCGGTCTAGGGAAATGATCGTCCCCCTGTACTCAGCACTGGTGAGGCCGCATCTTGAGTACTGTGTCCAGTTCTGGGCCCCGCACTTCAAGAAAGATGTTGAGGTGTTGGAGCGAGTCCAGAGGAGGGCGACCAAGCTGGTGAAGGGTCTGGAGGGTCTGACCTACGAGGAATGGCTGAGGGAGCTGGGGTTGTTTAGGCTGGAGAAGAGGAGGCTCAGAGGTGACCTTACTGCAGTCTACAACTACCTGAAGGGAGGTTGTAGTGAAGTGGGAGTTGGCCTCTTCTCCCGGGCAACTAGCGATAGGACAAGAGGGCACAGCCTCAAGCTTTGCCAGGGGAGGTTCAGGTTGGACATCAGGAAGAATTTCTTTACAGAAAGAGTTATTAGACATTGTTATGGGCTGCCCAGGGAGGTGGTAGAGTCACAATCTCTGGATGTGTTTAAGAAAAGACTGGACATGGCACTTAGTGCCATGGTCTAGTTGACATGGTGGTGTAAGGGCAACGGTTGTACTTGATGATCCCTGAGGTCTCTTCCAACCTGGTTGATTCTGTGGTTCTGTGATTCTGTGATTCTGTGATTCTGTGACTGTCCTGGTTTAGCCTAAACCAGGCCGATTTTCCTTTCAGTGATTTTTACTTTCAGCTAAGTCTCCTCTAAATAACTGCACTTTCTGAAACTAACTGCATGTTTTTGCAGACAGTGTCTGCTTCCAGGACTGATAACGCTCGAAGTTTGTAGTTATCGCTGAGGCACCGGTAGGGATGTTGTGCAGTAAGGCTCTTGCTGTACTTTTTTCTTAGAGAAACCAAGGTCACCGCTGAATTCCTCACTGCTTACAAGTGAAAAGCCGAAGGGGGGTCGCAGCTGCAGCGGGGAGCAGACAGGGCAGGTGACCCAAAATTGACCAACGAGGGTATTCCATCCCATACACGTCATTCTCGGTATAAAGCGGGGGGATCACGAGGGTCTCGCTCCTCTTGCTCGCTCTTGCTTTTTCTGCTATGGCCGGTGTCCAAGGAGGACTCCGACTGTTTTCCTGCTGCCCCCGATCCTGATCTGTGCATCCCTGAATCCAGCTCTCGACCGTCGCTAGGCCCAGCCTGGGCCTTCCCGGAGCCTGCCCTGCAGTGCCGGTGGTGACGTTGCCGACATCGGGGGAGCTCGATCTTGGTTTTGTATATATATTTGTATATATTTGATTATTCCAATATTATTATTATACTCTTTTTCATTATTATAGGTTTATTAAAACTGTTTTAACTTTCCAACCCGTAAGTCTCTCTCCCTTTTCCCTTTCCCTTTCCCTTCGGGTGGGGGGGGGAAGGGTTAACAGAGAGCGTCTGCTGCAGGTTTAATCGCCAGCCCAGCTTTAAACCGTGACAGATTTATTGGCGCCCAACGTGGGGCTCGAGAGAAGCTCCAACAGGTTGCTCTGATAAGTCGAATCCCAGCTCCGGCGGGAGGAGACCCGGAGAGCTCAGCTGAGAGAGTATCAGATTTCTTCCTTTGAGATTTACGAGGGGTTGGAAATTAAAACAGATAGGGAAGATGCTGATGTCATTTTTGAGTACTGTGTTATCTCGTCTTTTTATAGAGTTTCTTTCACAGTTGAGTATTGCAATGATGCCTTACCTGCCGTGGGCACTGTGTTATTGTTTGTTTCTTCTGAATGTTTACATGCGGTTTAGCAGTGGGCGCTGGCCGAAATGTATTGTTTTGGTATGGGGTTTGATACTGATTTATGCTGTGATAAACTGGGCAGTTACTATTCCGATCTCTTATCTCTATAACACAATGATGGGCAGTTTTAATCGCGAATCAGTAGCAGCGACTTCATCTGCACGCTCCAGGCGTCCTTTAGCTGATTCTGTTAATGATTACACTTCCAGTTTTACTTCAGGAAATAGTACCTTCTCCTTTTCTGCCAAGCTGGTTCCTCTAGATTTTGTGAAATTAGGATGGTGCTGTCTAGGTGGCATGTTTTTATTTTCGGTTGTCCTGAATGTGTTTCTGATGTGGGATAAGATTAAATATCGGTGCAGGGACAGTTGTAGGTGTTGTGCAGCTACCTCAGATCCTACAGCGTGTGCTGCAGCTACAGCCACTAAATCCACTGAAACCTCGGCAGCCTGCACCGCAGCTGCTACACCCCCCAAGATGGCCACTGCAGCTACTCAGACTCTAACGAGTCTCAGCACTCCCACGACAGCCACTGCATCTACTCAGACCCCAGCATCTAACGAATCTGTACCAATTGCTCCTGTAACCAGGAAGAAATACCGAAAGAAATCAGCTCGTGAAGAGGAGGATGATGACTCAGAGCCTTCTAAGGCAGAGCCATCACATGACCCAGGTGAGGGCCCTTCTCAGGCAGAGTCAGGGCCTGACACAGATGGGGGTTCCCTTGATCGTCATTTTAAAGCAGACCCATTACAGAAGAAAGGTCGTTCTAAAGCAGAACTATCACAGGAGGAGGACTCGGATGTAGAGATAACCTACCACTCCTTATCCCTGAAGGACCTGAGAAATATAAGGAAAGATTTCAGCCGTTATGATGGTGAGCCAATTATTACCTGGCTGCTCCGATGCTGGGATAATGGGGCGGATAGCATGCAATTAGACGGCAGAGAAGCCAGACAGTTGGGATCCCTGTCCAGAGATGGTGGTATTGATAAGGCGCTTCCAAGAAGGTCAAACACTATCAGTCTCTGGAGGCGACTCTTGTCAGCTGTAAAGAGCAGGTATCCCTATAAAGATGATGTTATGAGCCACCTAAGTAAATGGACCACTATAGAAAAAGGTATTAACTACCTTAGACAACTAGCTGTGCAAGAGATCATTTATAGACACCCACGGGAAACTGTAGATCCTGTAGATCCTGATGAAGTGGAATGCAACCGATCCATGTTCCGGAAGGTTGTGAAGAATGCTCCACCGACATATACCCATACATTGTCAATATTAGTCTGGGGAGAAAATGCTATGGCACGACCTAGTGTGGATGAAATGGCTAACTGTATGCGACAGTATGAAGATAGTATTTCTTCCCCACTGCAGGCCCGTGTCTCGGCTGTGGAAAAACTGACAAAGGAAAACAAGGACTCATTTAAACAACTGTCAGACAAACTGTCCAGGATCGAGAATAAACTTGACTCTCTACCTACACAGGCACGCGTTGCAGCTGTTAAGAGAAAACGCCCTCCTACAGGACCAGCTCAAAGGAAACGGAACACATCACGAGGTATCCTGTGGTTTGCCCTGCGTGGTTATGGGGAAGACATGAACAGATGGCATGGACAACCTACCAGTACCCTACAGGCACGAGTACGTGAGTTGCAAGCTAAAAGAAATACCAGAGAGAATTTTTCTAGGAGGATGGCTGCTCCAGTTACCAGTGAGCAGGACCCCAGTCAGGGTAGATGGGCCTCAAATTCCTTTTTCCAAAGTGTGAATAGGAGAAATGAAGGTCCAGTCCCTGTGAGCAGCACAAATCCATTTCTTGATTAGGGGGGGCCCTGCCTCCAGCCAGGTGGAGGAAAGGGACAACAGAGTTTATTGGACTGTGTGGATTCGATGGCCTGGCACATCAAAACCACAAAGGTATCGAGCCTTGGTAGACACTGGTGCACAGTGCACCCTAATGCCATCGGATCATAAAGGGGCAGAACCTATCAGTATTTCAGGAGTAACAGGAGGATCTCAAGTGTTATCTGTATTGGAGGCCGAAGTGAGCCTAACTAAAAATGAATGGAAAAAGCACCCCATTGTGACTGGCCCAGATGCTCCGTGCATCCTTGGCATAGACTACCTCAAGAGAGGGTATTTTAAGGACCCAAAAGGGTATAGATGGGCCTTTGGTGTAGCAGCTGTAGAGACTGAGGACATTAAACAGCTGTCTACCTTGCCTGGCCTCTCAGAGGATCCTTCTGTTGTGGGGTTGCTGAAGGTTGAAGAACAACAGGTGCCAATTGCTACTACCATGGTGCACCGACGACAATATCGCACCAATCGAGACTCCCTGATCCCCATTCATAAACTGATTAGACAATTAGAAAATCAAGGAGTGATTGGCAAGACTCGCTCACCCTTTAATAGTCCTATATGGCCAGTGCGAAAGTCTGATGGAGAATGGAGATTAACTGTGGACTATCGTGGCCTAAATGAAGTTACGCCACCGCTGAGTGCTGCTGTGCCAGACATGCTAGAACTTCAATACGCACTGGAGTCAAAGGCAGCCAAGTGGTATGCCACCATAGACATAGCTAATGCATTTTTCTCTATTCCTTTGGCACCAAAGTGCAGGCCACAGTTTGCTTTTACCTGGAGAGGTATCCAGTACACCTGGAATCGACTGCCCCAGGGGTGGAAACACAGTCCTACTATTTGCCATGGACTGATCCAGACTGCACTAGAAAAGGGTGGAGCTCCAGAACATTTGCAATACATTGATGACATCATTGTGTGGGGTGATACAGCAGCAGAAGTTTTTGACAAAGGGGAGAAAATCATCCAAATTCTTCTGAAAGCTGGTTTTGCCATAAAAAGAGGCAAGGTCAAGGGACCTGCCCGGGAGATCCAATTTTTAGGGATTAAATGGCAAGATGGGCGTCGCCAGATCCCGATAGAGGTGATCAACAAAATAACAGCTATGTCCCCACCAACTAACAAAAAGGAAACACAAGCCTTCTTAGGTGTTGTGGGTTTCTGGAGAATGCATATTCCAGATTACAGCCAGATTGTACGCCCTCTTTATCAAGTGACCAGAAAGAAGAATGATTTTCAGTGGGGCCCTGAACAACGACAGGCTTTTGAACAGATTAAACAAGAGATTGTGCATGCAGTAGCCCTTGGACCAGTCCGTATGGGACAAGATGTTAAAAATGTGCTCTACACCTCAGCTGGGGACAATGGTCCTACCTGGAGCCTCTGGCAGAAAGTACCAGGGGAGACTCGAGGTCGACCCCTAGGATTTTGGAGTCGAGGATACAAGGGCTCCGAGGCCAATTACACTCCAACTGAAAAAGAGATACTGGCAGCATATGAAGGAGTTAGAGCTGCTTCAGAGGTAATTGGTACTGAAGCACAACTTCTCCTGGCACCTCGATTACCAGTACTAGGCTGGATGTTCAAGGGTAAGGTTCCTACTACCCATCATGCAACTGATGCGACGTGGAGTAAATGGATTGCATTAATTACACAGAGGGCTCGAATAGGAAACCCTAATCGCCCAGGAATCTTAGAAGTGATCATGGACTGGCCAGAAGGCAAAGACTTCGGAATGCCACCAGAAAAGGAGGTGACACGTGCTGAAGAAGCCCCACCATATAATGAACTACCAGAGGATGAGAAGCAGTATGCCCTGTTCACCGATGGATCCTGCCGTCTTGTAGGAAAGCATCGGAAGTGGAAAGCTGCTGTATGGAGTCCTATACGACGAATCACAGAAGCCACAGAAGGACAAGGTGAATCAAGTCAATTTGCAGAGGTAAAAGCCATCCAGCTGGCTCTAGACATTGCTGAACGAGAAAAGTGGCCAAGGCTGTATCTTTATACTGACTCATGGATGGTGGCAAATGCCTTGTGGGGGTGGTTAAAGCAGTGGAAGCGAAGCAACTGGCAGCGTAAAGGTAAACCTATTTGGGCTGCTGAACTGTGGCAAGATATTGCTGCTCGGCTAGAGAAACTAGTCGTGAAGGTACGTCATGTAGATGCTCACGTACCTAAAAGTTGGGCAACTGAGGAACATCGAAACAACCAACAAGCAGATCAAGCTGCTAAAGTGTTCCAAATAGATTTGGACTGGGAACATAAAGGTGAACTATTTTTAGCTCGGTGGGCTCATGACACTTCAGGTCATCAAGGAAGAGATGCAACATACAGATGGGCTCGTGACCGAGGGGTGGACTTAACTATGGACTCTATTGCACAGGTTATCCATGATTGTGAAACATGCGCCGCAATTAAGCAAGCCAAACGGTTAAAACCTTTGTGTTATGGGGGGCGGTGGTTGAAATATAAATATGGGGAGGCCTGGCAAATTGACTATATCACACTCCCTCAAACCCGCCAGGGTAAACACTATGTGCTTACCATGGTGGAGGCAACCACCGGATGGCTGGAAACATACTCTGTGCCCCATGCCACTGCCCGGAACACTATTCTGGGCCTTGAAAAGCAAATCTTGTGGCGACATGGCACACCAGAGAGAATTGAGTCGGACAATGGGACTCATTTCAAAAACAGTCTCATAGATAACTGGGCCAAAGAGCATGGCATCGAATGGGTATATCACATCCCCTATCATGCACCAGCATCTGGGAAAGTTGAACGGTATAATGGGCTGTTAAAAACTACCCTAAAAGCAATGGGGGGTGGAACCTTTAAAAACTGGGATAAGCATTTGGCACAAGCTACCTGGCTAGTTAACACCAGAGGATCCATCAACCGAGCTGGCCCTGCTCAGTCAGACCTTTTACATACAGTAGAAGGAGATAAAGTCCCAGTGGTGCATGAAAGGAATCTATTGGGAAAAACTGTCTGGGTTCTTCCTGCTACGGGCAAAGGTAAACCCATTCATGGGATTACTTTTGCTCAAGGACCTGGATGTACTTGGTGGGTGATGCTGCAGGATGGTGGAGTCCGATGTGTCCCTGAAGGTGATCTGATCTTGGGTGAGAATACTTAATTCTGAACTGTATGATGTTAATTGCTGCATAATACTAACAGTGTTCATAAGTGTCTTTCAGGTTGAAGCAGTGGTGATGGGAATAGAGCTAGCTGCAAGTGGTGTCCAGTAACCTCCTCGAGACTGACATCTTTAACCTGCAACCCGTGGGCATGAACCGTGACAAAACTCATACCATGTCTCCTGCCCTGAGAGACTCCTAGCCAGATGGAAACCCACAATCCTGAACTAAATGAACTTGATGAACTTTTTTTTTTTTTTCTGTATAGAGATGAATCATAAACTAATGTTATCTGTATATATTTTAAAATGAAAAGTTAGTGGTGATCTGAGTATGACGTGAATGGTATGGAATAAGGGGTGGAATGTCCTGGTTTGGCCTAAACCAGGCCGATTTTCCTTTCAGTGATTTTTACTTTCAGCTAAGTCTCCTCTAAATAACTGCACTTTCTGAAACTAACTGCATGTTTTTGCAGACAGTGTCTGCTTCCAGGACTGATAACGCTCGAAGTTTGTAGTTATCGCTGAGGCACCGGTAGGGATGTTGTGCAGTAAGGCTCTTGCTGTACTTTTTTCTTAGAGAAACCAAGGTCACCGCTGAATTCCTCACTGCTTACAAGTGAAAAGCTGAAGGGGGGTCGCAGCTGCAGCGGGGAGCAGACAGGGCAGGTGACCCAAAATTGACCAACGAGGGTATTCCATCCCATACACGTCATTCTCGGTATAAAGCGGGGGGATCACGAGGGTCTCGCTCCTCTTGCTCGCTCTTGCTTTTTCTGCTATGGCCGGTGTCCAAGGAGGACTCCGACTGTTTTCCTGCTGCCCCCGATCCTGATCTGTGCATCCCTGAATCCAGCTCTCGACCGTCGCTAGGCCCAGCCTGGGCCTTCCCGGAGCCTGCCCTGCAGTGCCGGTGGTGACGTTGCCGACATCGGGAGAGCTCGATCTTGGTTTTGTATATATATTTGTATATATTTGATTATTCCAATATTATTATTATACTCTTTTTCATTATTATAGGTTTATTAAAACTGTTTTAACTTTCCAACCCGTAAGTCTCTCTCCCTTTTCCCTTTCCCTTTCCCTTCGGGTGGGGGGGGGAGGGTTAACAGAGAGCGTCTGCTGCAGGTTTAATCGCCAGCCCAGCTTTAAACCGTGACAGTGACTCTGTGATTCTGTGACTCTGTGACTCTGTGACTCTGCAACAGACCCACTGCAGGACACAGCTGAGCCCATCAGCCAGGTTGGTGGTGCATCTGTGAAAACATATTTTAGAAAAGGAAAAAAAAAGTGTCAGAGGAGGAAGGAAAAATAGAAGGTGTGAGAGACGCTGGAGGGAACACAAAGGTCAGAGAAGGAGGGAAAGGAGGTGCTCCAGGAGATAGACCACTTATTCACTGTAACCAGTGAAGAGTCCATGCTGGAGCAGATTTTTCTCTGAAGGACTGCAGCCCATTGAAGACACATGTTGGAGCAGGGGAAGAGTTTGAGGAGGAAGGAGCAGCAGAAAGAGACTGTTATGTGCTGACTGCAGCCTCCCATCCCCCAGAGGGATTTGAAGTAAAGGAGTCAAGCTGGGCTTGGAGGAGTTGGAAATGAAGGAGTTAAATAAAGCATGGGAAAAGGTGGAGGAGGAAAGATGTATTTTTGTCTACCAGAATCTGTTTTAAGTGGCAAAAAATTAAATTAACTTTCCCCAGTTTGAGTCTGTTTAGCCTATGACAGTAACTATTAAGTGATGTACCTGTCTCCACCTCAAGCCATGAGGTTTCTCATTCTACCTTCTCACCCTGTTCTGCTGAGGAGGGAGAGCAAGAGAGCAACTGGGTGAGTTTCTGTCCCTTAGCCAAGGCTAACCCACCACAACTGCTCAGAAAGAGCTGATACAATCCTAAAAAATGAGTGTAACAGAAAATGTTGTGTTTATGTTTATGAGAGGAGAAGTTTAGAAAGCAGCCAAATCATGCTTTGCATTTTACTGTGACTTTGGAAAGTGTTTGCTGAAGGTTTTTATTTTTTTTTTTTGCTTAATTTAAAAATATATATATTATTCTATATATATAATTCTATGATATATTAATTACTGGATGAGGTGTGCTACAGAATTTGAAAGAAGATGAAATCAATTCAGATAAGTTAGATCAGGTATAATAAACGTAACACTGCTTAGGCTTCATAATGACTAATTCATGTGATTAAACAGTGAAGTTAGTTGTCCATTCCAATAAAGATCATTCAAAGCTTCAGACAAGCTCTTTACAGTCAACACAGGCTATTAATAATTGTTAAATAAATTACAAGACTGAGGAAGGAATAGATATTCTTAAAGCATTGCCTCTGAACTAGGGAAAAAAGTGGAAAAGGAGGGGAAGGAGGGAAAAAGAAAAAAGAAAGAAAAAAGAGGACCAACTGGCACACCGTGTGAATAAAAATTCATGATGGGCTACCAACCATAGAGATACCATCCTTAAGAAAATCCCTAACAATAAATAAATTGATTGGGAGAATGTATAAGGAAAGTATCAGTATGCTTCCCTATTCTGATTTTCACGATAACCTTCACTTACAGTTTGTTATGGTTAAACCTTATTAGGTCAAACCACAGGATTTAATAACTTCTTTAGTAATATTGTGTTCTAGATGCTATTTTCTAGCCACCAGATGTTATGTGTTTGTCTATTAGATTAGCTTTCATTACTAGAAGTAATTTTCCTTCTGTAGGTATTTCTAGACAGTTATCAAGTCATATTTTAACCTTCTTCTCCATAAATGAAATAGGAAGAGAGAAAAGACTGTACAATTTAAGCATGAAAAAAGAAAGTTATCTCCTGCCTGGAAAAAAGGGAACACTAACAAAATGAAACAGGTTTGAAAAGCTATGTGCAAAACCTAAAACACTTAGAAAAGTGTCTTTTGCTAAATGTTAATCATGTGTCAAGTGGTGACAGGTGAGGTCCACAATCTGAGAAGTACATGTTACTTGTCGTTTACAAAAGCAGCCACTAGAACCTTTAAATAATTAAGCTATTGGAAAATTGTAAAAGAGAACACAGAAATCATGCCTTGCCTTCTTGTTGAAATCCATCTCTTTGTTGAACATTTTCTGACCTTAAAAAAACCCTGCAGATCATCAACAAATGCTTATCTTCTCCAGTTATCGTGCTCTTTCATCTTTCTTCCTTAAATGGAAAATAAAGAATTTGTTCCAGATTCTTATAGTCATTATACTACTTCAACAGTACAATTCCAATTTTTTTTTTTTCTTTCTTGAGTCTCATTTTCTTTCTAAAGCACTGTATGGAACAGGCAAATAAAGTTCAGGTTTTGCATTTTTACTTGCTTGTTTGCATTTCCCTGTCCAGTCTCCTTTATTCCCACTCATTCTTCACAGGTATACAACTGGAAAACATCAAATGTGGATCTTTATATACATAGAAATAAAATACTTCACTGAAGCTACTGCATTTTTTTTTTCTGTAAATCATAATAGGGCTGCACTCACTTCCAGACAAAAAAGTACAGTGACAGTCTTCATCCAGCAGACATTTATGGCTGGCATTAATTATAATGTGTTTTTCTTTTCAGAAATGCAGGATATAATCTATAATTTCTGTCTATATTTAATTAAAACCCTCATAATTATACTTGGTCTAAACTACATTAAGCTCCTTTAAAAATTGAAGTTATAGTAAGAGTATTTCAGTTTAATCTAGCATTATAGAAAACAAACAAAAAAAACACTACACCAGTTAATTTATCTGCAAAACCTGCATAGAAATACTGGTTAATTCTGTCACTCAGAAAGTCATATTACAAGCCGAAGTATGGCAGGTCAGTGAAACTGTAGCCCGGTAAATACAACTTTGCCATTACTAGTCAGCGCTATAGGCTTTTAGGGTTTCAGAACTGGTTGGGGCTTCCCTTACACTGAGCTGGTTTTGACCACTTCTCTTGAACAGACTGGGCCACAGCAGAAGACATCATAATGAGGAGATAAATATTTCATGCAGAATCTAGGCAGAGTATAATTATAAGCCTTGATTGTAGAGACTCATGCTACCATGAGCAACTATGACTGCCTTTACCTCTTTCATATGGAGATGTGTAGGAGCGTGCTACTCTCAGTGAACCTCAATGACCCCTAGATGAATTTAGCTGACTAACTGTAATAGAGAAGCCTGTACTTGGTTTCTGCCCAATACATGTGAATGATGTCAGCTACGTCCCTTGTTTTATCTTGAGATTAAGCAGCATATCTACATGTAACATCCTTTACCCGACAGTAGAAATTAAAACTGGAATTGCTTACTTCTAAGAAAATCCTACAGGAGCCCTTAAGATCACAGTGCCAAATAACCTCACCACCGGATTGTCCAGCTATGTGTTTTAGACACAAATTCCCCCTTCCCTCTCCTCCCAGAAAACTAACGTAATGGAGAACATGAAGGTTGACTAAGCTGCCCCTATAGGCTTGTATGGGTGCTATATGCTATATTGCTACACTCTGGCTTTATTTGTGTGCTTTAACTGCTGCTTGAGTGTTCAAAGTTTGAAACACTATGGTTATTTTTATAATTTTCTTGCATCACATACCAGATTAATGTGATTCCTACCAGAAACATGAAATAATATTTACTTCTATCCTACCCTTTGTTTCTCCCCCATAGCTTCATTCATTCATCTCTGGAGATAGTCAACATCAGTAATTCATAGTTAATCACATTTTCTTTAACCAATATCAGAGAATCAACAAGAAATACATGCTGAATTGCAGACATGCAAACAGACATTTTATCCTGAAACAGTACTCCCTCATGCCTTAGGCTCTTTCTAACCTAGAATTCCTACTGGAGGACAAAAATAACTTACTTTTGTTTCAACTGTTCTAAGGAATTTAAAACATACTAAAGCAGATAAGTAAAACAGTTTGGTTAGGTAGCAGAGAAATTTCAGTGATCCTTCTGCCTGTTTGGAATAATTTCCACTTTTCTGCAAACTGTAAATAAAATTGAAAAGTACTAATAATGAAGTAATGCATTCCATGGGACTGCCTAAGACAGATAAGCAACAGAGGCCAAAAAGAAATTTCATAACATGTTGGGAAAAAGTCTTTCTTATATTAGAAATGGCCAACTTGATAAATATGTCCCATAGTAATTATTAAATATAAATAAAATTGATTTCCTATTTTTATATCTGGACAAGATTAAAGTGTTTACTTACTAAATGAGTGGAAAATTGCACTTGGTTTTGTCCGTCTGGTACACATTAAATGAAACTCTTATGTTAAGGGCAATAAGAAAATGGGTTCATTGCATCAGGAATATATGGGATATTAAAATACTTAATATTATAAAAGTAACTTCAGCTTAAAATCTGCCTTTGAGTTAATGAACCTGAGGTACAACACACTCAGTTTAAGTCAAATGTTTATATATTTTAACTGACAATCATGACTAATTATATTTAGTACTTTGGCATTTTATTTTAAAGGACAATTAAGGTCCTAATGCTGCACTCATGAAAAAGAACTTCTTTTGCCTCAGCTAAACAGAAGAGCTATGCCTTAAATCGGTTACATCCCCCCAACACAACTCTTTTCACTGTTACTTCAAGATCATTTCAGAGCAGAAATCCCGTTAAATTCAGAGTATTTCTACCTTACTTTTGAGAAAACACCATTTTTAATATGCATTCTTGAGTTGGAGCCACAAAAAAAAAAGCCAAAAAAGCCCAACCAATCAACCAAAAAATTCACTTTCTTGACAGGGATTTTTCCTTTGCTACATTCTTGCTATTTTGAGCTTTGGAATGGAGCGCTTTTTTTTTTTTTTTTTTTTGAACCAAACATTCTGAAGGACCAGAATTATGAAGAGCAACTTTCTCTGATTCTTGGCTTATTTTAACTTAGTTCATTGTTTATTCTAACACTTTACATGTTTTCTAGGGTTTTGGATCGTATGATCAATATTTGACGACAGTTCTGGCTCTGAAAACTTTAATTTTGGGTTGGATTAAACAAATTAGAAGTGACTGAAAAAAATGGTGTGAATGAGTAAGAATAAGTAGTCTAACATGCAAGTAATTCTTCACATTTAAAGCTTTTTTCAAATAATTTTTTTTTGTGTTTATCTTCCATTTTGCAGCAGATTTCCCTTTCAGATGGAATTTGTATAAAGGAATCCAATACAAAAGGCCTTTTTGCACAGTTCTCAAATATAATTTGTTACAGTAATAGTTTGATGGCAAGTTGAGAATGCCTTAGAGAGCTTCAAAGTAAGTTCATTTACTGCCTTTGATTGCATCCCCCTAGAGTTTCAATATAGAACAGAAAAGGGGAATAGTTTGGAAGAAAACAATGTGGATTCAAAATAAGTCATTATTACCCAGTTTTTCTATTCATATTCCTAGATAAACTCAAGGACACATCAGAATGAGCAAATACACTTAATAAACTGAGTTTATTATGTTATATAAATTCTTTGTGATGTAGTCATGGTAAGAACTTTCAGCTATGTCCAAGAGCTTTATTAGTTTTTCCTATTAAAGTCATAATTTTAAATTTTCATTTCTCTTTCTTCAGCTCCCTTCAATGACCTTTAAATGTTAAGTTAATTAAATGACAAAAATTTTGTAGATTTTTCACACTGCTGTAATACAGATCAGCTGACATTTTAAGCAGCTAGGGATATTCATGGCATATGGGATTCCAGGTCATGTTCCTTTTGCTTATAGCCAGAAAAATAAACTTATTGGAACTGCTACAGAGGTTCTATATCCTTGGGGATTGTGCCTGTGCAGTCAAAGTCTCTCAAAGGTGCAGTTCATTTGCTTCCAGGATTGTACTATGCAAGAAGAGCTGAAGAGCTGTAAAGCAGCCAAACTGAGGTCCAGATTTGGATTTCCTTAACTTCAAAGAAGTCATTAAAATACAACAATTTCCTTTTGCAATTGTGTTTCAAATGCATATTAAAAGAAAATTATACTTGCCGCAAGCCCCACTTGAATCTCATTTTAATTGATAGTCATTGTTTGTATATTAGAGAGATATATGCAGATAATGAAGTTACAGCCATGAAATTCCCTAACGGAGATATGTTAAGAAATAAAATGGGACTTATTTTAACCATCAGGGTCTTTTAATTTGTTTGGAGAACTAATAAATATTGTCTTCAGAGATGAAGTGAATCCATCTCAAACAAAATTACACAAAGATTCAGTGCTCATTGTAATGTGCGTTGGAGAAGTATTTCAAGCACTGGGCCAGAAAAGAGAAACCCAAGCAAAGAATAGAGAGATGTTGAGGTTTATCGTATTATTTTGTTTTTAAATAAGAAAGTAATGTAGATTTCTAACTGTAAATCTCTACTGTAAGGAAACACTACCATGTAGCCAAGAAGAAGGGACTATCAGTGCAAACAACGGACAGGATTTGGATTGGACAAGAGCAGAAGTGCAACCAGGTAGCTTAAAACACAGGCAGAAAATTTCAATACAAAACTCTTAACTAACCATTGAGTCTCTTGGTCCTTGTGAAGATTAGAGACACATGCCCACTCTAACTCAGAGTTATAGATTCCACTCTATGTTCACATACCTGTGTCGCTGTTTAAGGCTGGACAGGCTGTTAAGTGGATGACAGATACTCTCTATTACCTGTTTCCTTCCCCAGAGGGGAGAAGGAAAAGAGAAAAGGGAGAGAGACTTAAGGGTTGGAAAGTTAAAACAGTTTTAATAAACAATAACAAGGAAAAGAGTATAATAAATAATGAACGATATACAAAACCACTACTGAGTTCCCCCAATGATGACCATGTCACCACTGATGCTGCAGGGCAGGCACTGGGGAGTCCCGAACCAGAAGCAGCAGCAGGTGGGAACCAGATTCAGGAGTGAAGGTAGAAGCATGGGTAGAGTCTTCCCTGAATGCTGGCAATAGGGGAAGAGAGGGCGAACTCTTGTGATCCCTCAGTTTTTAACTGAGTATATCACATGGGTGGGATGGAATACGCTGTTGATCAGATTTGGGTCACCTATCCTGTCCACTCCTTACCGCAGATGCGACACTTTTACAGTCCTTTCCTTTGTGGAACAAAGAGACCCAACAGGGACGCTAGTTTCCACGGCAACAAGCACATGTGGTCAGCTTCAGAAAGTATAGTCACTTAAAAGACACTTAACTGAAAAGACTGTCCTGGTCTAAATGGGGACAACCTGCAAACCTCGTACCTGTGATCCCTAAACTCCCTGTGTATTCTTTTCCTTAGCCATTTATAGCTGGGTTAGCATGTTCTGAGTAAATACATTGCACTGGTTATTCAGCAGTCTCATATTGGCTGTACATCCTGTATTGTGTAAAAGAGAGCAAAGAGTAGAAAACAGCATTCATCATTAACAATATAATATTAAGCTTTCAATCTTCACAAATACTTAAATACATTATAATCACTTGTGTTTATTAGAGATGGAAAATGTCATGAGAGATATTTATTAGAGACAGAACTGGTCTGACTGGTCCTGACTTCTGTTTTTGAAAAGTAAGAAATAAGACTGCTTATTTATTTTTTTTTTTTGGTGAACAATAAATACATTTTAATCTCTCTCTGGGACATGGAAAAGCAGTTATAAATACACTTTAGTCACTCAGTTTTACCTCCCTCCTCATGTCTTTCTTCTCTCAAGCTTTTTTTGATGAATGTACATCAAAGTGGCATTTTAAAAGAATCCTTTTGGTCTTCAAACAGTACTGAGTTCCAAGTGGCTGACAAGAAAAAAATTAAAAATGGAAGTAGTGACTAAATTATTTGCAATTATTTGGGACTGTTTTTATACATCTGCTTAGTATGATACAGCTTTAAAGAAATAGCTACAAGTTGTTTTCATAGATAACCTTAATTCTGGCACTTTGAATATTTTTGTTTGAAACCTTAACACTTGAAATCACATCTTAGTATAATTAAAGTACAATTTTTGTAAAAACATAATCAATATTATTTTCTATGTTCAAAACAACACTGAAGAAAACCTTAGCACAAAGAAACCATAAAAACCTTATCATTTTTCTCCATGTAATTTTAGAGCCCAGATATTCAGATTTTCACAGTCTTTAACAAAAAGAAAGGCAGGAGACTGCTATTCTCTCTAAGGAACTTCTGTAATGCAAATTAATTAGACACTTTTTTTACATGGGGCATCCTATTTGTTTACTGACACCAAAGGGATTTTGAAACTCAGCAGTAGGTAAGTGGATTGAAAGTTGTGCAAGGACATGTTTTAGAATGATTAGACACTAGAAACAATTGGACTTTTTAGAGCATTTAAAGATATCTTTTTGCAAAAGAAGAAACATTTTCTCATTCCTTTATCATTTTTCTCTTAAATGAAACATGTCCCTTATCTTTACTTTCAAGAGTGTCCTACTTCCTGTTTCTCACATGCTCTAGTAATTACATATCACTATTTGAAATCCTAGCAAACAAACAAAAATATATTATCGATAATAAAATCATTACATTATTAATAACAGTATTAGTAAATGTTCTGTAAAAATCTGGAAAGATATCTCAGGCTTTTCAATCATATTTTTCTTTCTGCAAAAACAGCTATTGCTGCACTAAGACTACTGGATAAGATACTGCATTGGGTGTCCCATGGCAAGGCATTGGCAGTGGAGGGCTGCAGAGGTGACTTCTGTGAGAAGAGACCAGGGGCTGCCCCATACCAGAGTCAACTGGTTCTGCAATGAACACTAAGCTCAGAGAAGAAGGTAGGGCGGGGAAGGAGGAGCTCCACGTGGCAGAGCAGGTATTCCCTGCAGCCCATGGTAGAGCAGTTAGATATTTCCTGACAGGAAATGTGACTCACAGAAAACCCATGCTAGAGCAGGTTTTTTTTCCTGAAGAGCTACAGCCTATGGGAAGGACCCCCTCTGCAGCAGATACTCACACTGCAGCCCATGGAGGACACCCTGTTGGTGCGGCTGGATATTTCCTGAAGGAGCTGCAACCCATGCAGAAGACCTAGACTGGGGAAAAGTGTGAGTAGGAAGGAGTAGCAGCGAGGAATTGTTAGGGACTGTAACCCCCCCAACCCCCTGTGCCACTCTTGGCAGGGAGGGTGGTCAGGGAGGAGTAGAAGAGTTAGGAATGAAGGAGTGAAGTTGAATGTTGGTAAAAATAGGGTGGGGGGAGCTGTTTTACATTGTTTTAAACCATCCTGCTCTGTTTTTAACTGGCAATAGATAAAATTATTTTTCAAAGAATTACAGAATGATTGAGGTTGGAAGGGACCTCTGGAGATTATAGTCCTCTGGGCAACCTGTTACAGTGTTTCACCACGCTCATCATAAAAAGTTTCTTCCTTATATCTAGTCTGAACCTACCCTCCTTTAGTTTAAAACCATTACTCCTTATCCAATCACTACAGGCCCTACTAAAAAATCTGTCCCCATCTTTCTTATAAGCCCCCTTTAAGTATTGAAATGCCATTGAAAGATGGTTGCCCAGACTCTGGTTTTGTATCATCAGCAAACATGCTGAGGGTGTATCCCATGCTATCACCCAGATCAGTAGTGAAGATGTTAAACACTATTAGTTACTGGTCTCCAACTAGACTTCATGCTGTTGATTACTACTCTCTGGGCCTAGCAGATGCAGCTACTCAAACACCTGCCAGGGAAACTTCCCAGGGGGCAGCTGCAAGAAAAGATCCAGGCAACATTGTCAAGAGCAGCTGATCTTGCTTTTTAGAAGCTGCTAGAGCTTCCTTGGGCTCACACTTGTGTGGCTCCCCTTACCTTGTCTTGGCAGCAGCAGGTACTATCACATTTCCCAGAGGGTTCCCAAGCATTCCCCACTGATCCTGGACCTTGTCTTCTGTGTCTGTTGGTTGCCTCTTTTAGCTGAAAGCTATTATCTGAAAGCTATTAGTTGAGATCACAGCTATTTTTCCCAAAGTCTGTTTTGTCTGTGACAATAATTGTTAAGTAATTTCTTGTTTCTGTCTTGACCCATAAGCTTTTTTTGATCTTATTTTCTCCCCCTATCCTGCTGAAGATGGGGAGTGAGAGAACAGTTGTGTGGGTGTCTGGCTAAGATCAATCCACCACACATTGTTGTCCCACTGTACTCTCCCATTTATGTGTTGGTATTGATTCTGCCTTGGTCTTCAGCTGTAAGTTTTTGTGAAGCATAAAAGCTGTCTTTAATTGACATCATCTACATAACTGAGATCTTAATCCAGGACTAGGGATCCTATAAAATGGGTTTTGCTCCTAATATCTTTGCACTTGAGGACCTATGCAATCTCAGATTGCTGTACATCTTTCTACATTGCACTTAATTGCCATTCATCTTTACCTTCATTTCCTAGGCTAGAGACAGACAATATCAGTCTGTGGAGCTCTGGCTGCACTGACCAGAAAAAAGGCCAGGGAGCAAACCTACTAGTGAAATACAGCTTGTATGTTTTTATTAGTAGACTCTCAAACAAGGGAGTAAGCTTGAGCTTAACAGTCCTTGTTACTGGACCGAGAGAAAGGAAGAGAAAAATGTGTATTAACTTCTCCAGCCAATTTGCACTAGCAAAATTGTTCTAATGTTAATAACACTGAAGAACCACATCAAGAACACACCCTCTCTCATATATGAGAAAAGTTACTACTTGGGGAGTCTTAATTGAAAAATATACACACTTTTCTGGACAGTTGGTTCCATTTTTATTCTACAGTTTCAGGAAACCATACATCTATTCCAAATGACACCATAAATGAGACAGTACCGTACTGTGCTCACAGTTTTGTTTCTTTAAGTGGAAAAAAAGCCCACACTTATTGAATATCTGATCAGTTATTAAATAAGATCATCTTAATTCAATAATGCAAACTGCATTTTCTTTATAGGTAAGTACTTTTATACTATCTTCAATACTAAAAGCAAGCTTTGTAAATGTATTGACATTTAAATTGAAAAGAGTTTGATCCAAATGTCATTTTCATATCTGTTAATAACAATAATAAATAGAGATAATACATAAAGTTAACTTCAGCCTCATATGTATTTTTTTCTTGTGATTTAGCAGCTCATTAACTAGAAGGGAAAGGCTATTGATTTAATTTTAATAATTTTAGTCTCTTTCTTATAAGTGAAATGCAATAGTCATACAGAAAAAAAAAAAACACATTCAGGTTGTGGCTTGCCCTTTAGAAGGGTAGAACAAGCTCACACATTCAAACATGCCATACTTTTCTTATATTTGTTGCTTTACTAAAAATGTCACAAAAGCTAGTGGTGTCGGCAGTCTGACAACTAATTTGTGACACCATTTCTATTTTGAAACAACTAGCATATTTACATTGTTGATGTACAACAAGCCAATTCTTCAAGTCTCTTTATATCTTTTTTTTATTATTACTATGGTATTTGTAAAGACTTTTCTGATGGGTATTATTTCAGGAACAGATAAAAATTTAGCAATGGATGGTATTGTTATTTCTATTTGTGTCCCTATCATTATGCTGACTTTTCAAAATATACGGAAAATAAAGCTTATAAATTTATCTTTGGGATTCATCAGATTCAAGCTTTCCATTTCACATTGCATGGCAATCACACATGTAAATGTATCAAGAAAGTTGTAATTGCTGGGAGAGGTAGTTACTAATTACAAACAGACAAATTGCTTAAGATAAAAGAAAGAATTGACCCATCCTCTGAATTGAAAACAAAAGTCGAAGTTTAGCTTCTATAAAGTTCTTTAATGTTTCTTCATGATTCTATGTCTATGCTATTTTTCTGTTGTGGAACAATCAGGTTTAGGAGTTACTCTTAAAAAAAACAAACACAATCCTATTCATAACATACTTGTTATGAATAAGCTTTAATACTAACTTAATGATATTTTTAAATTATGTATTGGCTAGTACACATTTGTTGTTATATTGTTAAACTCTTAACAAAATAAAGGACTTGTTCTGTGATAACAAGAATTATAACCACAAGTTTTAGTTACTACATGTTGTCCACAATGGAATTCAACATCTCTGCCTTCAGGTATTCATAAAATTATGTATACAGTGAGCTATTGTAATGGAATGCAAACAGCAGCGTAATCCATGTGCACTTGCCTGTATTTAGCCTTAAGGACATCAAAATATTTTAAGTTAGACCTTTCCTACACCTTACGTGGAGCCGTAAAGAAATACCTCCAGTTTTCACAATTCAAAATATTTTTCTTTTAGAAGTTGCCTACATAGTTTCCCTCAAAATAAGAAGGAAGATTTTATTTGAAAGTTACAGTGTATAATGAACTACTTCTGCTTACACGCACCTGCATGTAGTGACAAGTTCTAGATGTCTGGAGAATGCTTTGGTTAAAAATTGAAATTTTAGTACTTTGGAAGTAAATGAGAAGAATTGTGTTATTCTAATTTAGGGGTACAATACATAATATAACAAAAGCTAAACATCACAAAGTCCCAAGCAAAGATTTCTGCTTACAGATACTTGTGGAAAGTTTAAAAATTCACTATGCCATCTCTCTTGTAAATAAGTTTGCATCTTTTGTGACTAGATTATTTTTTTAAAAAACAGGTATTTACTAAGTTCCATCAGAAAAAGTTAACACTTAAAAAAACCAAATGCATCTAATTTATGTATCTAAATGCATGCTTTGATTTATCCGAAGTCTTGACTGAGCAATTCCTTAGAAACACAAACCTTATTGTTTCTGAGTCCTAGAATGTCTACTTAAAGTTTTCATCCTTGTATTTCTTTAACTACTTGTAATACTAGGAATACATACTAACACTACTTAAACTATAAATTGAATTCAGCACTATAATCTAGTTGTAAATTTGCTGAACACTTGTCAGTTTTTAAAGACACTATTAAAGACTAACAAAAATTTATATTATTTATATTGCCAATAATATGATTTTTGGTGTTCTTTGGAACTTTCAGTAGTAATGATGTTAGTAACAAGTGCATACTTTATCTAATCTTGTAGACTTTAGCAATCATACCTTATATTAGTGTCTTACAGTATTTCCAGATATATTCAGATAATGATTCTAAAGCTAAAGTTATGAACTATGTTTGAGTAATATCTTCGTTATCACTATGTTGACTCAGATATACTCCTTAACACACCTGGTCCCTTCATTCTTCCACAATGGCACAAGACTCTTCCGATCTATAATTATCTTAAAAAAGAGGCCAGTTATACCACATTTAAAAAGTTGCTTTAGAGAACTGGCAAATTTAATCCCTATCTTTATTCATGTGGGTGTTAATGAGAATCTGGCATCAATTTAGGAATTAATACCTAATCAAGCAAGACACCTGAGGCTGAGTTACTAGCAGATGTTTCTTGAATTGAAACCTTAATGGCTCACCAATCAATAGAATAGCACAAGAATATTTCTTCTGCAATTCCAGTCAGAGCAGATGTGCTTAAACAGAAACATAAGTGTGTAATAACTAGCTTATTCAGTGTGACTAGCAACAGTTATCAGTTCAAAGGACAGAGGATACAAAAATTAAGGAAGTTTTCATAGAATATATGAATCCTAATCATTATTCCCAAGTTAAATGTTTTATGTCCTGATGAAAATACCTCTAAATACGTGCAAAGAATTTAACTGTTTACTATATATAGCATGTTTATTTTATTTCCTCACTGGCCAAACTACTAATTACTCTGCATTGTAAACTTTATACATGTGACTGTAACTCACATTGTAGGATCTGCATCTTGAATGCAGTCAAAAAGGATTTTAAGGTTTTGGGGTAGGAGG